>NW_007250730.1:127823-210650 GCF_000164805.1 Carlito syrichta
CACCCACCCACCCTTTTTTGGAGCTTTTATAATGGCAGGCCGTACAGCAAGCAATTAACATTATTAGGCATTTATACAACCCTTTTAGCTGACAGAGTTGAGGAAAGATAAGGTAAATTAAGTTAAGACAGTTAGGAGACTGTCCTTTTCAATGGATTATTAGTCAATGCTATCTATTTTTATTTGCTAGATCATATTTTAGATTTGACCGTTACTTTTAATTTTGTAAGTCTTATATGCAGGTGACCGATTCTGAACCTTGTTCCAATCTCCAGACCTGTATCTCCAATAGCCTCACAACATTTCTACAGCAGTGTCCTATGGATGCTTTAAAGTATAGTATGATACACTAAACATTGATCTAACGAAAATCTGTCATGTCTAAAAAACCTTTATTTTTTTCCCTCACATTTGTTGGTAGGTTGTCTGGGTATAAAATTCTAGGTTGAAAATCATTTTTCTTCAGAATTTTAAAGGAGTTTCTCCACTGCTTTCTAGTTTTCAATGCTGTGGTGCAAAAGTTCAAAACCACGTACTTTCTGATCCCCTGTATGTACACTTTTGTGTCCCTCTCTCTGAAAGCTTGCAGGGTGGTTTCTTTTTCATTTCTTTCTTTTCTTCTCTTTTCTTTTCTTTTCTTTTCTTTTCTTTTCTTTTCTTTTCTTTTCGAGTTGAAGTCTCATTCTGATTGCCCAGGCTGGAGTGCAGTGGCATGTTTACGGCCACCAAAGCCTTGACTTGCTGGGCTCAGGTGATCCTTCCACCTTAGCCTTCCAAGTAGTATTGTTTTCTTTATTGTAGAGATGAGGTCTCGCCAGGTTGCCCAGGCTGGTCTTGAACCCTTGGGCTCAGACAATCCTCTCACCTCGGCCTCCCAAAGTGCTGGGATTATAGGCTTGAACCACTGTGCCTGGCTTCCTCCCCTCTCTTTTATCTGGACCTCCAGACTGATTTTTAGTTATCATAAATGTTTTTATTTTCTATCACCTTGCCTTTCTGCTCTGCTTACTTTCAGGGGAGATTTCTTTAACTTTATCTAAACTTTAGCTGTTCTATAGGTTTTCAATTTTATCATATTTTAATTTGTAGGAGTTCTTTTAGTTTTCTGGTTAAAAACTGGTATCTTATTCTTATTTCATGATTGCATTGGCATGGCATTTTTTATCTTTCAGAATGTTAATGATGGTACTTGTTTTTTTCTCATTGCATAATGTCTTCCTAGTTACTTTAAATTTGGTTCAGTCGGTCTTTTTCTTTCTCATTAGAGGCTTTCCTTAAAATGTCTGGTCATTCTTAACTTGTGTTCATAATTTAGACTAGATAACAAACTAATTGAAATCTCCATACAAGGCATTGGGCTAATAAGCAGTGGTCTTCAACTGTAGAATGATCCAGCTGGAGTGATTTATTACTCAGCCTTTTTGAAGTTCCATAGCACAAACTCAAACTAAGTGATATTTCACTTTCCCTATCCTGTGATGCCAGTGCTCTGTCCAGGGGCTAATATTTCCTTTCTGCTCTCAGACTCTTGGTATGTGTTCTTCCCAGTATCTAGCTCTTAGGGTTTTTGTTTTGTTTTGTTTTTGCTGGAGGACCTCACGGTGCCAGAGCCTGTTTTGCCAATGCACACATTGTGGAAGTATCTGAAAATCTTTTTTTACCAAGGACAACCCTTAACCAATGACTGACCATGTAGGCAAACTCTGAGATGTGACCTACATTGTCTTGGGGAGTGAGCTAAAATTAGCCTCCATGGGACTTTCCTTGGTGTCTTACTCTAGCTTAGCTTCCTTCCCTTTCCTGGCCTACCTCTCTGCAAATTCTTCCGTGGAATACTTTTTGATCACTTTTGCACAAGTGCCTCATCTTAGTGCTTGCTCTTATGGGAGAACTGCTAATATTGTGTAGCATTCTCTTTGATAATGTAATGTTTTGGAGTGAGATTAGACAGAGGTTTTCTATGATATCTAACTTTTGGGTTCTCTTTGTCAGATAATTGCATCAAACTTTTACATAAAAGATGAATTGGTTAAGTTTGCTATTTAATTTTATAGAATGATTTATGTAGTCTAAAATTTGTACTTTGGGGAATATTCAAATATTTCATTCACGAAAAGACTGGACCTTTCTGAAATCTGGCTTTTGACAGCATTGTTTATTTCTTCTATGGCTATTTGTGTATTTAGGTTGTATATCTTGAGTCAGCTTTGACATTAGCTTTCTTAGGCTTTTATATTTAATAGCTATTTGTTATATAAAGTATTGTTTTGTTTTTCATTTTATCTGTGAATGTAAATACAGCTTGAATTCTGATTTGAACAAACCAACTGTGAAAAGACATTTGTGAGCTAATTGAGACAGTTTGATTACAGAAGACAGTTGGAGAAATTTGATTACAGACTGTGGGTTAGATGAGTCCAAGGAATTGTCAGTGTTGTTAGTCATTTAGTAATGGCATTGTAGCTTGAATGAAAATGTGTATATTTTCAGAGAGGTATATAGAAGTATTAGAGATGAATGACTTGATGTCTAAGATTTGTTTTAAATTACTACAACCAGTTGAAGAAAGAATAAAGCAAGTATGCCAAATGTTTATTATAATTCAAACTGTGTAATAGGTATGTGGGGGGGTTGCTGTATTTCATGTGTGTTTGAAGGTTTTTATAATTAAACTTTTAAAAATAACAACTTTATGATGAAATTAGAACATATGCTTTCTAGAAGCACATCCTCTTCCATCCCCCACTTAATTTCAGTTGGCAACATATGCCATTTTTGCCTATCTATGAGAATATAGTTAAATTACTATTATTCTTTTATCCTCTGTGGTTTCTTTTTTCAGGATAAGAACATTTCTGCTTTGTTTCATAATTACCACATAGTTTCTTTAGTTTTATTTACACTGGTAGGGATTACATGTCTCTTGCCACCCCTTCATTACATGAGTTTTCCATTTGTGAATTTTGTGTGTGTGTATGTGTGTGTGTGTATCTATTTTTATATATTATATATATATTTTTTTTCTTTGAGTTGGAGTCTCACTGTCACCCAGGCTGAGTGCAGTGGCACGCTCACAGCCATCACAACCTTGACCTGCTGGGCTCAGGTGAGCCTTCCGCCTCAGGCTTCCAAATAGCTGGAACCACAGGCACACACCACCACGCTCGGCTAATTTTTTTATTTATTGTAGAGATGAGGTCTCGCCATGTTGCTCAGGCTGGTCTTGAACTCCTGAACTCAGGCAATCCTCTCGCCTCCACTTCTCAAAGTGTTGCTGGGCTTATAGACATGAGCTACCATGCCCGGCTTGTATTTTTTTTAAATGTAGATTCATCTCCCACTGAATTATACCTTTTTTTTTTTTTCAGTTAGACTCTCACTCTGTTGCCCCCCTGCAGTGGCACACTCATGGCCACCACAGCCTCGATCTGCTGGGCTCAGGCAATCCTTCCTCCTCAGCCTTCCAAGTAGCTGGAACTTCAGGCATGTACCACCACACCCGGCTGATTTTTCTGATTTATTATAGAGATGAGATCTCACCAAGTTGCCCCAACTGGTCTCTAACCCATGGGCTCAGGCAGTCCTCTAACCTCAGCCCCCAAGATTGCTGGGATTATAAGCATGAACCACCACACCCGGCCTATAACTACTTTAATCTCTTCAGTTGCTGAGAAGAGTACAAAGCAGTCTTATGTAGTTTGTGATTTTCTTCTTTTTAATGTAATATGTGTTCAGAATTATTTTTTACCTCTCTTTTGCATCCTGTGTTTCACTTTTTTCCGCTGGAAAATTTTTATGTAGGTTTCATGTGTTTCTATTCATTTTTAAATAGAATCAATTCTAGCTGGTCTTGCTTAAGAAATGTGTGGATGGAAATCTTTTTTTACTACCTTCCATATATACATAATTGTTTTATGCACCGTTTGGATTTTTCTTTTAAAATTTGAGGTAGAGTTTTATGCTCTTGCTGGTTGATAGCTTCTGTTCAGACATTTAGCTGCCTGAGAGGTAAGTAGGAGAGCTGGGTCCTCAGGCAGCTGCAAACAGGGATTTGTCTTGACCTTTTCTGTGATTTTTTAAAGAAGACTCCAGGAAGTCAGGAGTGTGTGGGGGTGGAAAGCTTCACCAGATTGGGGACATATTATTCAAATTTGTCTGGCCTGTTCCTCTCTTTGTCAGGGTGAATAGTGCACTTTGGTAATAAGTTGAGTTTATTAGGTTCAAACATATTTTTCTCTTCATAGTTCCCTTTGGTCTATCGTGACTAGGCATTATTTTACATTCCCACTAGCAATGTATAGTAATTCTGTTTCGCTACATCCTTACCAGCATTCATCACTATTTTTCTTCATCAGCTTTAGCTGGCTGGGCGTGGTGGCTCATGTCTATAATCCCAGCATTTTGGGAGACTGAGATGAGAGGATTGCCTGAGCCCACGTGTTGGAGACTAACCTGGGCAACTTGAGGAGACCTCATCTCTACAATAAATCAAAAAACTAGCCGGGCATGGTGGTGTGTGCCTGTAGTTCCAGCTACTTGGAAGGCTGAGCTGCAAGGATCACCTGAGCCCAGCAGGTCGAGGCTGCGGTGGCTGTGAGTGTGCCATCGCACTCCAGCCTGGGCAACAGAGTGAGACTCCAACTCAAAAAAATAAATAAATAAATAACCTTACAGCCATTTTTATAGGTGTGTAGGGATATTCTAATTTTAGTTTGCATTTTCCTAATGGTGAGTGAAGAATATTTTTCATGCTCTTATTTGTCATATATAGACCTTTAGTGAAATATCTTTTGCCCATTTTTTAATTCATTTTTTATACTTTTGAATTTTGAGAGTTCTTTATGTATTCTAAAAGCTAATTCTTTTTCTCACATGTGGTGCTGTGGTTTGAATGTTACTTCCAAACTACACGTTGAAACTTTTTTTGGCGGGGGGGTGGGGTGGAGTTGAGTCAGCGTCTCACTCTGTCGCCCAGGCATGCTCACTCACAGCCACCACAGCCTCGACCTGCTGGGTGTCCCTCAGGCTATCCTTCTGCGTCAGCCTTCCAAGTAGCTGGAATCACAGGCATGCACCACCACGCCTGGCTAATTTTTTGATTTGTTGTAAAGACGAGGTTTCGCCATGTTGCTCATGTTGGTCTTGAACTCCCAAGCTCAGGCATCCTCTCACTTCCACTTCCCAAAGTGTTGGGAATACAGGTGTGAGCTGCCACGCCCAGCTGAAACTTAATTGCCATTGTCACAGTATTAAGAGTTGGAATCTTTTACAGGTGATTAGGTCATGAGGGTTCTGCCTCCATGAATGGATTAATGCTGTTACCACAGGATTGAGCTCTTGATAAAAGGATCAGTTTGGCCCCATTTTTCTCTTTGTTTTATGCACACTTCCTTGCTATGTGATGCTTTTCACCATAGGATGACCCTCACCAGATGCTGGTGCCATGCTCTTAGACTTCCCTGCCTTCAAAACCTTGATCCCAAAGAAACTTCTGTGCTTTATCCAGCTTGCGATGTTCTGTTATAGCAGCAGAAAACAGACAGAGATAGTCAGTAGTTTGTTCATCCTCATTGTAGGGTCTTCACAGAGCAAAAATTTTTAATTTTGATAAAGTCCAATTTGTCAGTTTTTCCCTTTTATGAATTATGTCTGGTATCAACTCTAAGAATTCATTTCCTAGCTCTAAATACCAAAGATTTTCTATTTATTTTCTAAAAGTTTTACACTTGCATGTTTTAACATTTAAGTCTATGATCCATTTTTATTTCATTTTTGCCTAGAGATGTCTAGCATCATTTATTGAAAAGGTTACCTTTCCTCTACTCACTTACTATTGCCCCCTTGTCAAAATTCAGCAGAGCATATATTTATGTGGTTCTGTTTCTAGGTTTTCTGTTCTCTTGATCCATGTGCTCTCCCTCCACCAGTACTATGCGGTTGTGGTTACCATAGCTATATGATGTCTTGTACTCAGGTAGACTGCTTCCTCCCACTCTTGTCTTATTTTTCAAAATTGTTGTAGTTATTCTAGTTCTTTTGCCTTTGTATACAAATTTTAGAATAATCTTGTCTATCTCTACAAAAATTCTTGCTGGAACTTTGACAGAAATTGCATTAAACCCACCTGTCATTTTGGGGAGAATTGACATCTTTACTACATTGAGTTTTTAAATTCATGCGCACAGTATGTCTCCCTTCTTATTTAGGTCTTTTTTGGTTTCTGTCATCAGCATTACTTAACTTATATCATTTAATTCTTGTACATGTTTTGTTAGCTTTACACATAAGTGATTCATTTTGGCACAATTGTAAGTAGTATTGTGTTACTTGACTTTGGTGTCCACGTTTATTGTCGTTAGTATATAGGAGTACTAACAATATTCATTTTGGTATGTTAATCTTGTATCTTGTGATCTTGCTGAGTTCACTCATTCTAGACATTTTTTCATAGGATCTTTGAGATTTTCTTCATAGTCATACAATGTACAAATCTGCAAATAGGGACAGTTTTATTTTCCCATTACAATCTGTGCACCTTTTTATTTAATTTTTAATTTTTTACTTTTTATACTGGCTAGAACTTCTACTACCATAAGAATAAGAGTGGTAAGAGTAGATGTCCTTCCCTTGTTTCTGATCTTAGAGGGAAAGCATTCGGTCTGTCACTGTTAAGTGTAGCATTAACTGTTGATTGTTTTGTAGGTGATATTTGTCATGATTGAGTATTGGATTTTATCAAGTTATTTTTCTGCATTTTTTGATATGATTGTTTGAGTTTTCTTTTTAACTTGTTAATATGATGAGCCATATTTGTTGGTTTTTGAATATTGAACCAGCCATACATCCTTGGAATAAACTCTACTTGGTCATAATCCTTTTCATATGTTGCTGAATTCTATTTACTTATACCTTGTTAAGCATTAGTACTTAACATGCTAATTAGTACTTTTAAGTATTTTTATTTCTGTATTCATGAGAGGAGTAGTGGTCCATAGTTTTCTTGAACTAGCTTTGTCTAGTTTTGGTATCAGGGTAATATGAATTTGATAAAATGAATTGAGAAATGTTCTCTTCTGCTTTTTGGAATAGATTGTGTAGAACTGAAGTTAAAACATTAAAAAATAATTTCTTTAAAACATTTTTTTAGGATTCTCCAGTAGAAACATCTGGGCCTAGAGACTTTTTTGGCGGGTGAGGGGAGTTTTTAAATTGTAGTTCAATTTCTTTAATAATTTTAGGGCTATTCGACTATCTGTTTCATATTGAGTGAATTGTGATGGTTTATGCTATTCTTTTTTTTGTTTTTTTTTTTTTTGAGTTGGAATCTCACTCTGTTGCCCAGGCTGGAGTGCAGTGGCATGCCCACAGCCACTCCAGCGTCAACCTGGTGGGCTCCAGCGCTCCTTCTGCCTCAACCTTCCAAGTAGCCAGAACTACAGGTGCACACTACCACGCCTGGCTATTTTTTTAATTACTGTAGAGATGAGGTCTTGCCAAGTTGCCGGGGCTGGTCTGGAACTTCTGGGTTCAGGCAATCCACTCGCCTCAGCCTCTCAAAGTGCTGGGATTACAGGCTGAGCTACCTAGCCCAGCCATAAATTTTTACCAAATAAAAGCAGTTAGCAAAAATTGGTTGGGGGTGTGTGTGTATGTGTGTCCATACTGATTTCCACATTTCTCACAGCAAGAAATCAATAGGTATTGCCTAAAGCCAAAATGTGTCTCTAAGTAAATGGCCACTAACTGGCTCAGCCTTTGGATGTGAATCCGCTGAGCCAGTGCTGGCACAAATAAATGCTGTTTCCCGGCAAAAAAAAAGAAAAAAATTCACTAACTGCTTTATGTTTTTCATAAATTTGTTTTCCTCATATGAGTGGAATAATTTAGAGGAAAGAGGTCATACTACAAATGTATAGGTGATCCTAGAGATTCATTTCATTTTATTTCCTATAAATTCAAATCATTTTAATTTTTGTCTAATCTTTACAACAGCATAACTGATGTAATCCTAATTCTGTAAAACTATAGTGCTTATGGTTTGAATATTTGTCCTCTCCAAAACTCATGTTGAAATTTCATCCCCAGTGTGACAGTATTGAGAGGTGGAGCCTTTAAGAGGTGATTGTCATGAGGGCTTTATCCTTATGAGTGGATTAACCATTAATGAGTCAGTGAGTTAATGGATTATCATGGGAAGGGAGCTGGTGGTTCCATAAAGGAGAAAGAAAGCCCTGAGCTAGCACATTAGCACACTTAGCCCTAGTGCTGTGTGATACCCTGTGCCACCTGGAGAGTCTTCGGAGTCCTTACCATCAAGAAGGCTCTCACCAGATGTGCTTCTGTTGATCTTGGATTCCCCAGCCTCCAAAAACTGTGAGAAGTACATTCTCTTTGTAAATGACCCAGTTATTATACCAGGTATTCTGGTGTAATCCTCTGAAAATGGACTATGACATATAGCAAAGTGGTTAAGAGTCTGAATTCTTGATTAGATTGCTAGCATGTCTCTGGGATAGTTGCTAATCTCTCTGTCTGAATTCAACTATAAAATGAGAATATAAATAATAATACTAGGTATTCTATGTAAAGATCTTAGTAGAGGGCTCAAATGTTAGCTACCATTACCTTCCCTATGGTAACATCTTATTCATAGAGATGTATCTGTAATGATATTCCCAAGTGCTAATGATGGCTGTTTCTGGATAGTGGGCTTTGAGACCTCAATCATCGAGCCTGGAAATCTATTTCTTAAATACTGCTCAAGTGATTCTGATTACACATCAGGCTTGGAGGCACTTGGCATAAATAACTTTCCCCACAAAATTCAAATAAATACCCATTTAGGCCCCTATAATGTGCAAAGTGGTTAAACTATGTCTTCTTCCATTCTGGTCTACTTCTGCCTTCTTGAGGAATCTGAAGAGGTAAATATAATTTTTGCCAAAAAGCTGAGTGAGCTTTGGGGTTTTTCCACCTTCATGAGATGTCTATTTTATCCCAGGAGCAGGAAAGAAAAATGGGAGTTGACAGGTACTTAGCCATAGGCAGGAGTCCTAGGAACTGGATAGGGATGTGGTGAGAACAGGGAGAAGCCAGTACATGCCGATGGCGCTGGGGGATGAGGAGAAGAGGATGTCAGGCACTGTACCACACAGCTTCACATAGTATTCTCCAGTTCAAAACGGATGACAACGCCAAGAAGTCAGTTTCCCTTCCACTCACTCTGGGATAACTGCCCCCACAGCTAAGAAAACCCTGGCCATAAGTATTTGACTAGCCTTCTGTGAGCAGCACCTTTTCCACGCTTTCGAGGTGGGCTGGTTCTGAGGCACAGCCACTCCCTGGAAGTGACTGGGGAGCAGGTATGTCTTCATAGTGACCGGAGCTGTGTCAGTGCTTCCTGCATGTCCAGTGTCCTCTGCGTCACAGAAACAGGGATGTTCCCTGGACCTGCATTCCTCACCTTCTCTTCTCAGTCATAGTGCTTTCGGTCCCAGTGGTCCTGAATACCACTGTGGCCATTGCTTTCTCCTCCAGTACAAGGAGTGGTAGACACTGGAGGAGTGGAACGTGTCACTGCCTTTGCTCCTTTCTGAGACAGTGACGTGGCTATATCTGGTGTTAAGGTGAGGAAAATCACAAGTAGGACAAAAAGAGTAGAAGATCAAGATCAGTGTGCTGCAAGGTGAAGTGCCAGTGGGAGCATCAGGGTGTGAAGGTGCCAGCATGCAGCGTGGCTCCTACGTAACCTCTTGGTCCTTTGAATTTCTTAAAAGTCTTTCTCCAGGCTCACTGCCTCAGTCATATTCTGCCAGTCTTTCTGTCTTTGCCATAAAAAACTAGGAGTTAGGGCCAGGCGCAGTGGCTCACACCTATAATCCCAGCACTTTGGGAGGTAGAACGGAAGTGAGAGAATTGCCTTGAACCCAGGGGTTTGAGACCAGTCTGGGCAACTTGGCGAGACCTCATGTCTACAGTAAATAAATTTTAAAAAATTAACCAGGTGTGATGACACATACCTGTAGTTCCAGCTACTTAGAAGGCTGAGGCTGAAGGATCACCTGAGCCCAGCAGATCGAGGCTGCGGTGGCTGTGAGTGTGCCACTACACTCCATCCTGGGTGACAGACTCTGACTCAAAAAAAAAAAAAAAAAGAAATTAGGAGTTAGTATGCCTTTGATTTACTTCTCTTAGCTTCATGTTTTCAGTTCATGGCCCTTTCACATCATGTACATCTATTGTAGGTTAAGCCTTGATCATGACACTATCAAAGGGAGGATTTACAAAATAGCAAACATATTTAAATAGTTGGTTCTGTTTGACTGTTTGAATGAAATTTCAGACCAATATTTCTGGTTAAGAGTAAGGTCTAGCGAACTGGGCCACAAATAATTTAGATTTTTAGAATTTTAAAACAATCACTTAAAATAGGAGGGATATTTTTGATTGCATGTTTTGCATATAAAGATTTCAGTAGGCCGAGCGTGGTGGCTTCAAGCCTGTAATCCCATCACCTTGGAAGGCCAAGGTGAGAGGACTGGCTGAGACTGCAGGCTCGAGAACAGCCTGGGCAACTTGGTGAGATATCATCTCTACAATAAATCAAAAACTTAACTGGGCATGGTAGCACATACCTGTAGTTTCAACTTTTTGGAAGGCTTAGGTAGAAGGATCACCAGAGCCCAGCAGGTCGACACTGGGGTAGCCATGGGTGTGTCCCTGCACTCCAGCCTGGGCAACAGAGTGAGAATCTGACTCAAAAAAAAAAAAATTTTTTTTTCATTAAAAGCCAATCTGAATGGGGGAAAGGACTGGTAGGGAGGGAGAATTTGAAACTTCCCATTAGAGAAAATAGCAGAAAGACACAGTAAACTTGTTTCTGCTTTTTCTCTGGGAAATCGGATTGGGTGGGAAGAGGGTTTGCTGAGTGGGGTCTATGTCCTCTTCACCCATGAAGGCCTTCCTTTCTGAACTTGAAGGCACACTTGGAGCAAATGGTATAAACGAGTATCTGATCGTTTCAGAGGGTAATTCACATCTTAGGCATTTAGTAACTTTGCTTTCACTGTGCCTTTCCTTTACCCTTCCTCTTCCCCCAAAGTCGTGCTTCCCAAACTAGAATCACTATTCAGGAAAGGGCCTGAAACACAAGATATGTGGTATGGGATAAGCATAGTGTATTTCCATGGCATGTCAGTAATATTACCTGTAGATTTGGGGACAAGTATTTTTGCATTAAATATGACTCTATGAAGTCTGTACTTAATAGGCTAAGTGAAAGGTCACATGAAAGGTTTTTTTAATACACTTTTTGCTGAAATGTTAATACAGAAAATTATATAAATCATAAATGTAGTGCTTAGTGAATATCATAGAGAACAAACCATGTAACCACTAATTTATTCTTTCTGATGCTAATGTATTAGCTTTCTTTTTACTACTGTTTTATGTATCTTTTCATTCTTTTGCTTTCCGCTTTATAAATATATTTAATATGTGTCTCTTGAAAGCAGCTTGTAGTTGGGTTTTTTTCTCTTGTCTCACTGGCAATCTTTATTTTTTAATTGGACTTTTTAGCCTGTTTGATATGATTGTTTATATGTTTGGGTTTACATCAACCACTTTACTATTTCTGTTCTTTTTGTTTTGTCTGTTCTATATTCTCTTCTTTTTTCTCTTTTTTTAACCTTATTTTTGGTTAAATATTTTATTCTTTCATTTTTTTCTATTATAGCTTTAATTATACATTCACTGTTTTTCTATTTTGTTTTTATTGATAACATTATACATTTTTGGTCTTTTAAAGTATGTTGTTAATTAATAGTTTTATCACTTCTGGACAGTGAAATGATTTTAGAATACTTAGACTCTATGTATTTCCCTTACACTTTTTGTGCCAGTTTTGTAATTTGGTTTAATGATAATAGTAATACTTTTAAAAATATTTTGTATTGTCAATATTCATTTGGATTTATCTATATACATACCCTTTTTATGACTCTTTCTTCTTCTTCTTCTTTTTTTTTTTTTTTTTTTTTTGAGTTGGAGTCTCACTCTGTCGCCCAGACTGGAGTGCAGTGGCCACTCCCGGCCACCGCAGCCTCGACCTACTGGGCTCCAGGGATCCTTCCGCCTCAGCCTTCCAACTAGCTGGAACTACAGGCGTACGCTACCACACCCGGCTAATTTTTTTGATTTATTGTAGAGATGAGGTCTCGCCAAGTTGCCCAGGCGGGTCTCGAACCCGCGGGCTCAGGCAGTCCACTCACCTCAGCCTCCCAAAGGCGCGGGATTACAGACTGAGCCACCCAGCCTGGCAACTCTTCCTTCTTATATCTCTGAACTTTTTTCTGAAATTTCTTTTCCTTCTGACTAAAGAACTCTTCTTAGTATTACCTGTAGAGTAGGCCTGCTAGTGCTAATTCACTTAATTTTTGTTTTTCTGAAAATATTTTTCAGTTTCGTTTTTTAAAGGATATTTTTGCTGGATACAGAGTGCTAGGTTGGTCATTCTTTTAGCACTTAAAAATGTTCCTCTACTGTAGCCTTGATTCTCTTGTTTCCAATGAGAAATCAGCTGTCAATCTTACTACTCCTTTTTTCTGTCCTTGGTTTTCCGGAGTTTGACTATGGTGCACTTAGGTATTGTTTTCCTTTTTAAAAAAAAAAAATCCATGTTAGGATTTATAAATCCTCTTGAATCTGAGGATTGGTAGTCCGTCAGTTTTGAAAAATATTCATGTCCCACCTCAATGATAATTACTGTTCTAATTACTCATCTGTTTTTATTCAGTTGTCCATAAATTAGCAGGAAATGGAAGGGATAAACTCGTAATCAAACATTAAATTCTATTAGAAGTTGTTCTCCTATATGGAAGGAATTAATGTTCCATTATAGCTAAACGTTATCAGACATTTTACCTTTGGTACGTATATTGCTTTATGATTTAAACTTTCTGCTAATTTTTTTCTTACAGAAATACACTTTCGGGAAATGGCCTCTAAATCCTGGCTAAATTTTTTAACCTTCCTCTGTGGATCAGCAATAGGATTTTTTTTGTGTTCTCAGCTTCTTAGTATTTTGTTGGGAGAGCAAGGTGATACACAGCCTAATATTCTTCATAATGATCCTCATGCTAGGCATTCAGATGATAATGGACAGAATCATCTAGAAGGACAAATGAACTTCAATGCAGATGCTAGCCAACATAAAGGTATGGTTTACTTTATTAAGGAGTAAACATAAGCAGTATATTAGTTTAAGTGTTCAGCGAATCGAAAAAGTTATTTATATGGATTTTGTTATGTCACTGCCTATATCTATTAATTAAAATGAGTTATACATTCCAGATATTAAATGATAGAAATTCTTGGTTTGCCTCAGAAGAGAATTGCTAAAACACAAATTTATTTAGGAAGTAAAATATTAATTTTGAATTTATTTTTAAGTAGAAATGGTTTGAAAACCGATTTGGGAAAAGGCATAATTTGTCAGTTTAGATTTGTGCCTGAAAATTTGTTTGTTATTATGGTTTATATCTATGTCTTTAGTTTTTGCTGTTGTCATGTTTTGGTCATAGTTTTTGCTTAAGTCTTGTTTTCCTAGAAAAACTCAAGATATACATCTCAATTTATATTTTTATAATTAGTTATTATAGCTCATTAATCTTTTTTTCCTTTTGAGAAGCACAAAGAACCTAGGAAGTAGGGAGGGAAAAGGATGTGTTCTAATGACTTCATTTTCTCTTGGCCTCCTGTCTCTAACTAGATTTTCTCAGTTTAGTCTTACATGTGCCCAAGTTCTGGTTTTCTCCAAGTTTCTACCATTTAGCTCTTTGTATGGTATCATCAGCCCTCAAAATTTTGTCATCTATTCCTTACTCTCTTTGTCTTCAGTCCAGTTCCATACACTGTAGGAAGACTTTAACACAATGCAGAGGTCTCTGCAAATTGTAATTCATTTGACAGAAAGTAAAACAAGCAGCTTGAAACAAACTGGAATTCTGGGATGCAGAGGATCCCCTGTTAAAAGTTGTCTCTCTTATCTTTCCAGGAGTAAATTGCTTCTTTACCTCTCAAGCAGAGGTTGAAGGGTGAGGTATCAAAACCTGGTTGACTGTTGTCAACTAGCAAGCACATGCATACTATTACAGAGTATGCCACGTTATGTGAATGTCTGTGGAACAGTAACACAGCTCTGGGCAGGCACTCCGAGTTCCTATCATGGAGCAGTTATTCCCTGTGCCCTTGCTCTGTGGCATAGCCACCTGGTTTCAGATGATCAGTTGGAACCAGGCTTCCCCACTACTAGTGGGCCGGACAGGCCTCCTTATAGGCACACACATTAATGCATACTTGTCCTGCTCAGTGGCCCACAAAAAGTGGGGGGGATGCTAAAATCTGTCTACTCCCCTCAGGCTCCACATGTGTAAATTGAGTCTACTTTTCTTTTCCTTCCTGCTCCTGAAAGTGGCTCTTCTACCTATGTTCATTATTTATATAGCTCATTACCGTCTGACTGTGAAATCAGGGTAGGTGCTTGTCTTCACTTATGTCACTTTCATTTGTCATGAGATTCTGACAGTTTTACTTCTTCCCTTGTTCTTCCCTTGTTCCTATCCCTTCCTCTCCATCCACGGCGCATGTCCCCAGTTCAGCCATGCCCAGTACCTGCACTCAGCCAGGCCTGTTTTCCTTTCTTCTGATGAGCTACTGCTCATCAATCTATTTTCTGCTTCGTCTTTTCTGCTGTTTCTTCTAGTACTACTTTCTCTCTGTCATCTTCTTCTCTGTTCTACCCAAGTCCCCATGTCACCACACTGCAGGACTTTCAGCCACTACTTTCTTGTCCTTCAGCATATTGAGCCCCTCGTACGTTCTTCTGTTAGAACATCTCTTTGTACGTAGCTATTACCGGTTTGCAAGTCAAGCTCCTCTGCTAGACTGGGAATTCCTCTGTGGCAGGAAATATATCTTACTCATGTTTTCATCTCCTGTGCCGGCGCATGCCTGGTGCAAAGAAATTAATGAATGAATAATTGAAAGAATGGGCATATCTGCCAAGTCCCAGCAGTGAGGAGAAAGCTGTCTTGTCCTGAAAGAAGCAGATTGGAATTTCTGCGTGCCTTGCTTTCTCTATTCAGGGTGTGGCATATCTGTATAGCTAAGAGGTTGGGCTCCAGAGATATATGAGATGTGAGTGCTTTCTGACTGAAAATAGGGTAATTTTTGTCTGCCTTTGTCCTTGGGTAGTGTGAATTCTTGCTATTCAGTGAGGCCTGGGAATATTTTCAGTGTGCCACCAGCCTTTCCTCCTGTTCCCTCTCAGTTAGTTAACTAGCATATTATGCCCCTTTCATTAGTTTCTCATAGGACTAAGCTTTTGTAACTCACTGTTTGACCTTAACTTGAATCTGTGCTTTCTCAGGATACCACCTAGAGCATTGCTACTCAGAGTGTAGTTTGCAGACTCATGCTGTCTACAGCTACAGTTCTGCTTACTTGAGAGTAAGCAGAAGCTTTTATGGTCATTAGAGTGATTTTGTCTGAATACAAAAATAAAAATGTAGGGCTTGTATATTTCTTTTTGTCTTATTTTTCTCATAATTCATTTTTATCATATTTATACTAGTATTGATCTCTAACTATTGGAAATAAACATGTACCTTTCACCACAGCTAGTTTGGGAAGCACTGGTCACCTCTCATAACTGGGCTCTTCCTCCCAATCGGCACTGCTCACAGCGTGGTCCTGACCTGAGGTCATGAGCTGTCTGCACCCAGTACTGAGCTTACACCAGGATGTAAATCAGCAAAAGTCCCTATGCTCACTTAGTTACATGGACTGTTTGTTTTTGGTAGCAGGCCTTTCTTTTTTTTTTTTACTTTTCTCTCTTCACTCTATAGCCCAGACTAGAGTACAGTGGCAAGATTATGACTCACCACAGCCTCGACATCCTAGGGTAAGGCCATCCTTCCACTTCAATCTTCAGGCTCCTGAATTGCTGGGATTGCAGGCATCGCCACCATGCCTGGCTAATTTGGGGTTTTTTGTTTTTGTTTTTGGGGTTTTTTGTTTTGTTTTGTTTGTAGAGACAAGGTCTTGCTCTATGGCCTAGATTAGTACCAAACTCCTGGGTTCAAGTTGTCCACACATCTTGGCCTCCCAAAGTTTTGGGATTACAGCGTGAGGCACCATGCCCACAAATCTTTCTTGATAAATGAACTAACATGTTGCTGTATATTCTGGCAATAAGTTTGTTATTTCTTTGCAAATCAGTAATTTGAAAAACACTGCTCTAGACAGTCTTGGAATTCCCACCTCCACTATTGTTCTGTTCTGTTCTATTCTATTTCTAGTGGGTGGATTTGCATTTTGGAGTGAGATATGTTCCTATCAGGCAGGATCTCAACCTTCATTAACCCTGAGCTTTGAATTGTTGCTGCCATATCTAGGTTCTCCAGCCGGGTCTTTTCTGTGCTTCAGAAGTTCATCAGAACAGTGAGGAATTCCTGTCAGTGATCTTGAAAAGCAGCAGAAGCTTGCTTTGTAGTATGACATGCCAAGCAGACACTATTTAAGGCAGCATTTAATGTGGCTGTGAATCACCAGGAGAACTCGATAAAATGCTGGTTCTGACTGAGTAGGACTGGGTTTTGGCCTGTGATTTTGCGTTCCTGACTAGTTCTCAGGTGATGCTGATGTTTTTTTGTTTTTTTTTGAGTTGGAGTCACTCTGACGCCCAGGCTGGAGTGCAGTGGCAGCCTCGTAGCCACCACAGCCTCAACCTGCTGGGCTCAAGTGATCCTTCCACCTCAGCCTTCCAAGATACTGGAACCACAGGTGTGCACCACTATGCCCAGCTTTTCTTTTTTTAAATTTATTGCAGAAATGAAGTCTCACCAAGTTGTCCAGGCTGGTATCGAACCCTTGGACTCAGGCAGTCCTCTCACCTTGGCCTCCCAAAATCCTGGGATTACAGGCATGAGCCACCACACCCAGCAGTGATGGTCAGGAAGCCATAGTTTCAGTAGTAAAAATTCAGGTCATAGTGTCAACTCTTGTAGGCTCTAGTGATGTCCTGTGCAACACTGACATGAAACCAGTTAAGAATGTCAGTTCACGTTGAGTTTGCTTTCCTTCAACTAGATCACTAATGGATGGGTAAACAGAAGAAGAGTCTTTGAAATTGTTTCAGAAATTGTTTTCTTCAGTATAATTTATTTGGACTTTATATCTATGTAAATAACTTTTTTAAATGTTTCATTTAATAGATGAGAACACAGACATTGCTGAAAACCTCTATCAGAAAGTTAAAGTTCTTTGCTGGGTTATGACTGGCCCTCAGAATCTAGAGAAAAAGGCCAAACACGTCAAAGCCACATGGGCCCAGCGTTGTAACAAAGTGTTGTTTATGAGTTCAGAAGAAAATAAAGACTTCCCTACTGTGGGACTAAAGACCAAAGAAGGCAGAGATCAACTATACTGGAAAACAATTAAAGCTTTTCAGTATGTTCATGACCATTACCTGGAAGATGCAGATTGGTTTTTGAAAGCAGACGATGATACGTACGTCATACTGGACAACCTGAGGTGGCTTCTTTCAAAACATGACCCTGAAAAGCCCATTTACTTTGGGAGAAGGTTCAAGCCCTATGTGAAGCAGGGCTACATGAGTGGGGGAGCAGGCTATGTACTGAGCAAGGAAGCCTTGAGGAGGTTTGTAGCTGCATTCAAAACGGACAAGTGTACACACAGTTCCTCCATTGAAGACCTGGCTCTGGGCAGATGCATGGAGATTCTCAGTGTGGAGGCAGGAGACTCCAGAGACACCACCGGGAAGGAGACTTTCCATCCCTTCGTGCCAGAACACCATCTAGTCAAAGGGTATCTACCCAGAACCTTTTGGTACTGGAATTATAACTATTATCCTCCTGTAGAGGTAAGTGTAGAGACTGTAAATACGTGTACTGAATTTTAGTGGTAAAAGCTAACATGCATGCTTCTATAGTACCAATAATTAGGATTCTCCCTTAGCCTTTCCATGTAGCATGGGAGTATGACGAGGCCCTCAGCAGTAGTTATTTAACAAATGTCTCGGTGCTGCAGGATGCTGGACACTGAGAATGTAGAAGTGAGTACGGCCAGTTTCCATCTCATGAAGCATGTGTTCTGGATGAGGAGATGTGTAAACAGGCAGACAGTAAAGACAGAGCATGATTGTAGATAGTAGTGGGTGCCCTAGAGAAAAATAGCCAGGTAAAAGAGTGACCCAGAGTGGGTACTCTGGCAGGTGATCAAGGAAGTCCTCCCCAAGGTGACTTCTGAGCCGAGACCCGCATGATGTTAGCGAGCAGGCCGTGTGGAGAGTGGGCAGAGAGCCTTCCTGTCACTAGGAATAAGCAAGTGAAGTTCAGAAAGATTAGGGTCGGATCCTGCCCTCCCACTACTAGCTGAGTGACCTTGGAAGGACAGAATCTGACTTTTGAGCCTCAGTTTCCCCATGTATAAGATGGACATGACCTGCCTGTTTCACTTAGTTGTCATGATACCGGCATAATACGGCCGTTCCCACAGGAAGCATTTGACAGGCCTTGGCTTGCATTGACACCTCAGCCCAAATTGCTGAGAATTCTATCTAAGGATGTTATTTTATGAAATACTTCAGGTGTGAAGTATGTGAGAATAGTATGATACCTTGGACTTAACCTTCAGCTTTACCAAATATTAATTTTGCCACGTTTGCTTCAGATTTTTTGAAAGAAAAAAATGTTACAGATGTAGTTATGGCCTATGTTCCCCTGCCACCTACCTTCCCTAGAGTCAACTGCCGACATGAGTTACTGTGTGTGTTTTAGTAGGTTTCCTGCATGTCTGTGTAGTCATGAATAATAGATAGTATTTTTTCAGGTTTCTAAATAAATGAATTTAAACTCTGTATATCTTTCTACAGTGTGCCCTTTTCACACAACAGTGAGATTTCTCAGTTAATATATGTATCTGCTTCATTAATTTAAATGCTGTAATAATCTAATATATGAATACACTGTAATTGATCCATTAGCCTGCTGACAATACATGTAATAGGGTTTTGGTTTTTTTTCAGTTTTTCACTGTTATAAGCAATGCTACAGTGAAAAAATTGAATGAGACCAGGAATCTCAAAACCTAGCTTTTAGACTCAGTTCTGTTGCTGTTTAGTAATGCTTTTAGTTAGGTAAGTCACTAGCTTTCTATGCCTTCTTTTCTCTGGCTCTACCATATAAATAACTCACTTCATCAAACTACTTTCTTCCTCACAAGCCAATAAGGTATTACTTTATATATTAATTTATAATAAAAATTCCTCCTATTTCTTTTTACATTTTTTAAAACTGCATTTTGTGGCTCATATATCTATTGGACAGAGCTGGTTTAGATCATCAGAAGTTGACTTCTCAGCTTACTTTTCATATTTGTTTCTAGTATTCCCTAATGGCATAAAGAGTAGGCACCAGGTAATTTTCCAGTGTCTATGTGGTTGTCTAAGAATCCATATATTCAGTGTTTGTTTCCAAGGAAAGTTCAGAGAGAACGGCAGAGAATATGCATTGGACAGTTTCTTTTTTTTTTTTTTTTGAGTTGGAGTCTCACTCGGTCACCCAGACTGGAGTGCAATGGCCACTCCCGGCCACCGCAGCCTCGACCTGCTGGGCTCTGGTTATCCTTCCGCCTCAGCCTTCCAAGTAGCTGGAATTACAGGCATGCACTACCACGCCTGGCTGATTTTTTGATTTATCGTAGAGATGAGGTCTCGCTGCCCAGGCGGGTCTCAAACCCGCAGGCTCAAGCAATCCACTCACCTCAGCCTCCCAAGGGCACGGGATTACAGGCTGAGCCACTGAGCCCGGCTAGACAGTTTCTTGATAATTTTTACTACATTGTAAAGGCATACTTCCAATCATGATTTTTATTTTAAATTGGGGGTCTCACACTGTCACCCAGTAGCACAATCACAACTCACTGCAGCCTCAACCTCCTGGGTTGAAATGATCTTCCTGCCTCAGCCTCCCAAGTAGCTGGGACTACAGGCACATGTCACCACACCCAGTGAATTTGTTGATTTTTTGTTTGTAGAAAAGGGGGCTTACTGTGTTGCTCAGGCTAGTCTCGAATTTTGGGCTCAAGCGATCCTCCTGCCTCGGACTCCCAAAGTGCTGGGATTACAGTTGTGAGCCACTGTGCCCAGCCCCCAAACATGAATTATTAAATGTTCAATTTAATAAACCAATATGAATCTTCTCTTGGAACTTGCAAATCTTTCTCCCTAGTCCTTGCAAAGACATCAGATGGAGTCTACAGTTTTGTTGGAGTCATCTGGATAAAACGTTGTCCTGATACCACTTTTGACCCAGATTGACCTGGTGACTGTTTCATTCTGGGATTAGTATAATTCTTTTTCTATTTTCTTATTTTTCTTGCTTTCTCATTCTTTTTGTTTGTTGTATTGCTATTTCTTCTTCTTTTTTTTTTTTGAGTCAGAGTCTGTCACCCAGACTGGAGTGCGGTGGCATGCTCATGGCTACCTCATCCTTGACATGCTGTGCTCCGACAATCCTTCTACCCCAGCCTTCCAAGTAGCTGGAACCACAGGCATGTGCCACCATGCCCAGCTAATTTTTTTGATTTATTGTAGAGACGAGGTCTCACCAAGTTGCTCAGTCTGGTCTCGAATTCCTGGGCTCAGGCAGCCCTCCTGCCTCAGCCTCCCAAGGCGCTGGGATTACAGGTGTGAGCCACCACACCCAACCTATATTGTTATTTCATTTTAAACTCATTCTCACACTAACCTTGTTAGTAATCTATGAGAATTAGATAACTAGACAGAGGTTTAAAACTGATATACTTAACCCAAGGGCTTCCTGAATATGATTATTCTGTCAACAATAGCTAATATTTATTAAGCATTTATTATAAGCAAATGAGAGTCCCAAGCATTTTATATACAGTCTCCTTTAAGTAACTACCTTTTACAGATGGGAAATCGAGGCTTATGGAGATTAAGTAATTTGCCCAAAGTCATATAATAGCAGGCAGATTTTGGATTGGTCTGGCTTGAGAGCTTTGTCTCAAATACTGACTGAACTTTTTGGGTCGCTATATAGATGAAGTGTTAAGTTGTAGACCCTTTAGGCACGACTTTGCATCATTGCATGCTCCAGGGATATCTTTCTGAGGCTGAGCCAAGCAAAAAATTACTGTGAGAAAATTAGGAAGAGAAAGCAAAAGCTGGAGAAATAGAGGCTCCTCCTTGGTCTAGCTGCCCCTTTGAATTGTATCTACTAACGCTGAAGAATGTGAGAGAATATAGCTTTGGTTAGACATACCTTGGCAATTTCATGTTTGGTTTTAAATCATCAGGAATTCTGTGCCAACCTTTGATTTATTCCACAGGTCGTAGGCTTCTTGGCTTTACCTGGCCAGCTTTAGTGCTTGAATTCTTTTTAAAGTTAGTGTGTTATGAGTATGTAAATCTTGCGTGTTAGCGATGTGCTGTGTATTAACAGTGCCTGTTTCCACATTTTTTTTAGGGTCCTGGTTGCTGTTCCGATCTTGCAGTTTCCTTTCACTATGTTGATTCCACAACTATGTATGAGTTAGAATACCTCGTTTATCATCTTCGTCCGTATGGTTATTTATACAGATATCAACCTGCCTTACCTGAAAATATGCTAAAGGAAAGCAGTCAAACAAACAGAAACGAAGATGCAAAAGTAAAATTAGGAAACCCTTGAAAGGAAATCGTGAATGTACAAAGGCTACATGTCTGGCATTGCACTGAAGAAGAAAGATTTCTGCATTTCTGACACAGAACACTGGAATCTCAGTGAGGAATTCTTTTCAAGTGAACATTCCATATAGACATCTTTCATATGAATGACTGTAAACTGAAGCTTTAAATGAGCTGTGAAGTCTGTTAAAATGTGTTTTGATACAGTAATATATAAATATATATATATGAAGAAGTTGTGTTTTTCAAATGGTGGCCAGGTAGAGGAACTAGAAAAGAGATTTTGTTGCCTATTTTTGATCTTGTGTATTATTGTCACTGAGAAACTAAACAAGTTAAATTTGCTAAAACCACACTGCACCATATTAGTCATATACACGATGCTAAACAGATCTGCCTTAAAGAAAACTTTAGAAGGAAGTAAGTGTGGCTCAGTGTTGGTAATAAGCTCAAGAAATGAGTTTATATTTGCAGTATGATATAAATGAATCAACCCCTACCCACATAGTTTTTGTCTAATGAAAATTTTACTGTGATTATTTATAATTGGCAGTATCTCTTCCAGAAGAAGGTAAAATGAGGATGGCACTTACCCTAAAGTGCATTAATAAAACACATTCTGAAATTATCATGGGCCTTGATTATATTGTCTGCTTGGTTCTAACTAGCAATCTTTTCCTGAATCCCTGCTTTCTCTTTTCTAAAGATGTTGGACCACTCTTGAATACCATTCTTCACTACTAACGTTTATTTACTCAAAACATTAATAGTATTCTGTGTGTATTTTGCAGTATTTTGCTCCCAAGTTTGCCCGTTGTTAATCATGGGCAATTGGTCGTAAATGTAGTGCTATTTTGGGGATGCTTTTCTTATATCATGCCACTCAGGAATTACAAGTGACATTTTTAATTGATTATTTAAAACTCTTTTCAACTGCATATAGTTTCTTTCATTCTCATCCTGTTGAGATGAGAACTTGTGTGTGCCTTTCATAACTTATTTAAAAGCAGAGTTTTAAATTTTAAAGCAGAGTTTTAAAATTCAATTTTAGAATCTGAGGTGGCTGTTAGTTACATCGGCAAGATAATTTTGAATCCAAGATTTTGACCAGAGTCATTTTAAAACGTTAGAAAATGCAGAATGCTTAAACAAACCAAAATACTACTTATTAAAAGACCAGATAATTTGTGAATAGTCTGAAGTTGGATACTGACCTACTATTTTGGCATAATTGTTTTGCCAGTGGTTAATTCTAATGAAGCAAAACACTTATTCAAGACTTGTCAAAAACACAGTCACCAGTGTTTCATTCTATTTGTAGTGACTCTCTATTTAAAGAGTTTCTGGAAGGAAGAAAACTAATTTTTGTTGTCTTTAGCAATACTGTTTGAGTGTATCATAACAGAGTATTTTACAGACTTTCTATAAGATTATTTTTAAAGTTATAAAAGATTTGCATTTCCCTTATGTTTATCTCTTTGCTAATTTTACATGGCTGCCATGCCATTGACGTTCCTGCTTGGCTGAATGATTTCTATTTATTGTGCCAAAAATATGTCAAAATCAGACCTGCCTGGATGGTATATTTGAGATGTCCATTTCATTGGCTAACATGGATTACTATCCACATAGTGAAAGCATGTACCAGTTTTTACCTATTAAATTACTTTTTATTGTTTTCATGGTAGTATCATCTGCCCAGGTTTCCAGGCATTCATTCTGTCCTTTGAACAGCTCTTCACCATGGTGTGGACATGGATTTCCATATATGCTGTGTTAATAGAAGTATAAATGGTTTATGATAAATATCCACCAACCTTAAGATTGACTCATAGGAAATGAATGTTGTGATGCATCCTGGGCTCTGGAGTCAGACTGCCTGGGCTTAGATTCTTGCTCCATCCATCACTTACTCTTTTTGTAATTTTGAGCAATTGACTTAATTTCTCTGTGCCTCAATTTCCTCATCTGTAAATTAGGAATAATAATGCTACCTACCTCACAGGATTTTTATGAGGATTAAATAAATAAATATATGTAAGACTTTTAGAACACAATCTGTCCCATAATAGGGAGCAGTAAGTATAAGGTTTTGTCATTATTTTGTTACCTTGGAGTGTAAATATTTCATTTAAATGAATGAAAAATCTGCTTTGATCAAATCAGATACTGAAGGAAATATTTCTTATGATAGTAAGTAATAACTAGTATTTATCTAATACCTACTGTATGCCGTACTGTGCTTAGGTAATCTGTGTATATTAGTGTTAATCCTCACAAATTGGGTGTTATTCTCATATTATAGATAAGGAAACTGAGGCTCAGAGAATTAAAGTAATTTTTCCACTGTCACAAAGTTAGTAGTAACAGGCCTAGGATTTATACTCAAACCCTGTGTGTTCATTTGAACAAGTTCAGGCTTGGGGTTAGTCATTTAGCATAATTTTTATTGTCACATATGACATCTGATACATTGACCAATAGTAGTCAAATTAACCAGCCAAATCGTCATAGTGATTTTTTAAATGTGGTTCTTGGACTTTCCTGGGAGCTTATTAAAATGCAAATCTAAAGACCGTAATCCCAGAAACTCTGATTTTAGTATGGGGCCCAGGCATTCTTACTAGAACTAGATACCCTAGGGCAGTGTTTGTCAAAGTGTGGGCTTAACAGACAGCCCAACATCCCCTGGAAACTTGCTGGAAATACAGCATCTCTCGGGGCCCACCTACCCCATACTGACTAAATCAGATATTCTAGCAAAGGGGGTAGCAGGTGTGTTTCAATAAGCCTGCAGGTGAATCTTACTCCTCCTAGTTGGAGAACGCTTCCCCAACCACCTATATCATTCTGGTACAAATAGTCTTTGGAACGCACTGAAGATTACTGCCCCATGTTTTTCAAAAACTTTAGTTAAAGCATATTTTAAGTCAGTGTAGTCCAGGACCACACTATATTAAATGTAAAATACTTTAAAGATAATTTAAAGGGTCAGTGGATCATTCATTCTGGCAAGATTTTTTAGCTTTTCAAGAGTGACTAGTATCAGGGCCCACAGTCAAATCTATAATTCTCTAAGTTTAGTAATTTTATATTATGCATTAAGTACTAGTAATAAATGCATACTAATTCATTAAAAGTATACATAAATGAGTATCAGCAAAAATGTCCACAAGTGTTAGTAAAAAAATTTTAAATGGAAGTGGCAAAATACTATTTTATAACATGCAGAGTATTTTCCTGCTGAATCATTCTATCAATTAAAATTTCATCACTTAAGGATCATTTGACTGTCCTCTATGACCTAATTAAAAAAAACTCCAAGTATTTGATAGAGCACATAAAACCAGGTTTCGTGATGATGAATTATTAACCATATTTTAGGTGAAGATCTTTATTATTTGGATAAATGATTTTATTGTGGTCTCAAAGCATAATGCTTTTGATATCTTAACAGTCTCTAATAACAGGATTCTGGTATCTCCTAGTGGGAAGTTCATAGATAAAGCAGGTTTGTGTCCCAGAGTTTGAGTATACCATAAATTTCAGAGGAGTTTGTGTTACTATAAGTGATGAAAATAAATCACTGACCAGTTTTTAATATTTTTGAATATGGACTTGGATTTGAGCATTAAATTTGCTAACTGGTTATTTTCATAATTGTTTCTTGAGCATTAATTTTTCACCTCTGTGAGCCTGTCAAACTATATCATTCCAGATTGAGGCACTCTGGTACTTGAAAATCCCTCAATTGATTAGATCATCTCTAGCATGTTTTTGCCATTTAAATTTTCAGTTCCTTAGACTGTTATTCTGTCTTTGACAGTTTCTGTGTCTTTGTATTTACTGCCCTTCTTTATTTCCTTTATAACTAACATCCATCTTCTAGCTACTCATGCTGCCTTCACAACGTTATGACTGTTAGTAGTGATTAGAATGTGTATCTCTTACTGATATTTTTAAACCTACTAACTAGATTTCCCTAGGAGATTGAAAGTAACAGTCTAAGAGTAATGCCTGCTGGCTCTCAGAATATGTGCCCTACTTAAAAATCTACAATTTTAAACTAATTCTGCATCTATAATTATTAATAGAAGTACAGTTATTGGGGTGCCCCCATTTACCCATTTCTCAGAAAAGAAAACCTAAACTCATTTGCTTCATATCTCTACCTGATAGCAAGCCTGATGGAAACATATCTAAGAAATCTCGGGGCAACCTGTGGTATATTTTATGCTGTTAGCCCTATTGATTAAAAAAAAAAGAATGTTTATATAAAATGAGAGTTGAAATAGAAATTTTAACACAGATTGGAATAAGAAATTTTACCAATTCTCTTGACCGAAACCAACTCTAAACCTAGCGTTAAGAGTTGATTTGTGCTGTTTCTCAACTCCCTTTACCTCTCTGGTTTTTGTTTATATTAGTTACGTTTGAATAACTTTGCAGGGCCCTGCAAATTAATAATCTACATGAAGTATATTGTTAGAGGGAAACTAATCTTACTGCTAAGCAGTGTGTTGTACTACATAGTGAATGTTTGTGTTTTGGAATTTAAAAATTATTTAAGGTAATAGTGTCATGAATGGTTTAAAAATGTCTGGTGACTTGCTTATTTTAAGTGATCACCGTTAAGTCAGAAAAATGTATTTTTAAATATGTTTTTTAAAGTGCCTTTGAACTTTTTAAACAACAGATTTAAATAACTGCATAAAATAAATTTCCATATTCAAAGTTGTTTCATCTGATTATTTTTTACTGATATAAAAGTTACGGGATAAATGTTGTCTTTTATGGGTAGCTTCGGGGTTATTTTCCCCAAAATATTAAATTGTTTTTCCACCAAAGCTCTTCTATTTGAATAGGCTTACATAATTTTTACTGTGATATAATTTACTTTAAAACAACAAAATATTTCACCTCTGACTTAGAATAATGTACCTTAAAACAGTTAGAAACTGTTACTCTGTAGTTCAGGGAAGTATGTATGTATGTAGATGTGTATGTATATATCTGTGTGTGAATAGAGATTGCTTTTCTATTTCATGGTATATTTTGATCTATCATATACAAGGAAAAATTCATTTATGAACAATTAATTGTACCAGGCATCTGCCAGAGATGCAATGATGAGCATGACATACAGGATCTCTGTTCTCACAGAGCCTGGATTCTAGAATTAGAAAATAAGCTCACAGATGAGTGAACAAGATTGTTGAGAGAGTGATGTTGGGAAAGTAAAGTGAATGTTATTAGATGGAGCAATTTTCTGGGTGGGGTGTTGAGGAAGACTTCTGAGGAAGTAACACACACGGAGACAAGTGACATGTTTTGTATACTTGGGAGATTATATCTGTGAAATTCTTTGCTCTTATGTAAAAAAAAATGTATTTCCACTTTGGCTCAATCATGCTTTGGGCATAGCAGAAGTGAAGGCTCACTGAAATGGGACCTATGGGCCTGCCTCATCCAGAGCTCGGGTCTATTGATTTCAGATCTGTCTGGGAGTTTTAGGATATGAACAGAAAGTGACCTAGTACTTTACCTCGTCCTAGGCAAACAAACACAAATGTTCATAAGGCCCTCGTGTCTTAGCCAGTCAAGTCATGTGGTGTGTATACACACATGGACTTGGAAGAGGCAGCTTTAGAAAAGCTGAGGAGATAAATGCCACTTCACATATCTTAGTAGCAGAGGTGTATGAGTTAGCACACTGAGAAGGTCAGATGTCTTCGAGTGAGCTTTCCTGATAATTGATATGTCATTGGAAAATAAATGTATTTACCTAAATACTGACAGACCTGGTACCTATTTTAAGGTTTCCAAAGGCATGATCTCATAGTCCCAGAAAGGCTACAAGAAGATTATTGCTGAATGTATGAGTCTGTCTCCTTGTTAAAGGGAAGGGAACCACAGAGCTCGGCCTGTTTTTCCTCAGATCTAATACTGCTGACAATATGGATTGCCCAAGAAAAATTCCTTCGTGGTTAATTAAGACTGAATGAACAGTTAACAACTAAAGTTGATTAAGTTCAGCTACAGCCACATCCTCCAGCTAAATCTGCATTAGTAAGACATGGGAGCGAACTTGGTTTTGCCATGAGTGTATTACTACTTAATGCATTTAATATTGCTGCTCAGAGCTTTACTGTAGTTCTTAAAACTATCTCTGTGTCACATCACTTCTGCCAAAAAACCTACTAGTTGATTGTGCTGCTGTTTCTTGTATCCTCGTATTCGTATTTCTTGCTTTTTCCTAGGACTGAAACTTTGTCCAGGGCATTTGCACACTTTCTGTCTTAGATATTGCTCCTGTATAGTGCAGTTGAGTGCAGCAGCTTACTTCGTAATAACAAAATACTCATTTTCCGTTTGTGAAGTTCAGTCCTAGAACCTCAGCTGTGTGGGCTTTCTAATGAGTCCTACAAAAGATGAGCAGTATTTCCTCATTTGTAGAACTGCTACAGGACATGTCATTGGAAAAGCAATTAGGGTACCATGTCTTAGCCTTAACTACTAGCCAGGTTTTGGCTTTTGTAAGCTTCAGGTTTGTTTTCATAGAATTCACTCTACACCGTCTTGTCTTCCTCATTCTGGTCCTGTTAACAGAATCAAGCTTTCGGTAGCATTCAGGTATAATTTCACTTTTCATTAATTTTGTTGTCTAATTGTTAAGATTATGGAGCGGTGATAAAGTCCAGAAGATAGCTTGGAAGAGAAGTAATGGTTTAAGTTTTCCTTAGTTCCATACACAACTGTCTTCATTGTTTTTGTATTGTTTGGTGGGGTGTGTGTGTCGCAGATAGAAACAGAAAGGCATGGTTATGGTTAGATTTTAATACTTGTATTTTTTTATTTAATTGAAATATCGGAACTGTCACTTTTTCATTTTTATATGTCTATTAAGCAGTTTTATTGGATGAAGTGCAGGTAACTATGTGCTTAAAATAATTGGCCACAAAACCAGGTGCAGTGGCCCACACCTGTAATCCCAACAATTTGAGAGGCCAAGGTGAGAGGATTGCCTGAGTCCAGGAGTTCTAGACCAGCCTAGCAACTTGGCAAGACCTCCTCTCTACAATAAATCAAAAAATTAGCTGGGCGTGGTGGCACATACCTCTGGTGCTGGCTACTTGAAAGATAAGCTGAAGGATCACCTGAACCCAGCTGGTCGAGGCTGTGGTGGCCATGAGTGTGCTGATAGACTCCAGCTTGGGTGACAGAGTGAGATTCCAACTAAAAAAAAAAATTGGCCACAGTGATCATTTCTGGTTTATAAGGTGATTTTCCAAACTGATTTGCCTGATTGAATTTCCCCTCCTTTTTGCCTTTGAATTTCTGTCTCTTTGAACCTTCACTTACTCCTCTCTCGTTCTATGTCTTTTTCTCCTCATTGGTAATTCCTTAGTTTCTTAAGGTTTTTATTGCCTCTGTTTTCTCTAAACAGATGTTTTTTGTTTTATTTTATTTATTTATTTATTTATTTTTTTTTTTTTTTGAGTTGGAGTCTCACTCTGTCGCCCAGACTGGAGTGCAGTGGCCACTCCCAGCCACCGCAGCCTCGACCTGCTGGGCTCCGGCGATCCTTCCACCTCAGCCTTCCGAGTAGCCAGAATTACAGGCATGCGCTACCATGCCCGGCTGATTTTTTGATTTATTGTAGAGATGAGGTCTTGCTGCCCAGACGGGTCTCGAACCCGCGGGCTCAGGCAATCCACTCACCTCAGCCTCCCAAAGGCGTCAAAGTTTCACTCTGTTGCTCAGGCTGGAGTGCAGTGGCACGCTCACAGTCACCCTGGCAGCCTCGACGTGCTGAGCCCAAGTGATCCTTCCGCCTCAGTCTTCCAAGTAGCTGGAACCCCAGGTGCACACCACCACACCTAGCTAATTTTTTTATTTATTGTTGAGACAAGGTCTTGCCAAGTTGCCCAGGCTGGTCTCAAACCCCTGGTCTCAGGCTACCCTCTCCTTAGCCTCCCAAACTGCTGGGGTTACAGGCATGAGCCATTGTGCCCTGCTAAGTAAATGTGTTTTTGAAGACATCTTTAAAAATTATGTATCTTTTGTGAAGTTAAACTTTCTTGGAAATCACTAAAAGAAGAAAGAGACAGGAATCCGAGACCAGCAGAACCCTAAGCTTCCTCTCTCCTAGGGTAACATTCCTCCCAGCACCTAGTCCGTGAACATAGGATGCTTCAGTATTTGAAAGCCAGTAGGAGTTTGCCTGCTTTCTAAAAATCTGATTGGATGTCATCTCCTCTGGCAAAAATGGCTGGAGGCTTTGAATGGCACTCCCTGTGGCAGAGGGAGCTCTTAGAAACAGTTACAAGTAATCTCCCACTTACTCAAAACAGTGAGGCAGGGGAATGTCTGATTTGCTGGAGGTGAGGTTCAGACGACAGTGTGGTACATATTCTGCTACACATCATGGCATTAGATTATGAACATCCAGAACTACAGATCAGTATTCCATAACAAAGGGATAGCTATCATAGAAAGGTGGCACCTCTTGTCACTGCCAGTAGCCTGTGGCATCCAGAACTTCAAGTGCTGGTGTGGTAAACAACTGAAAACAGCATAGCTTCATCAGATGGGAGAGGCACCACACCCACCCCCTGCCCCCCGGGTCTACAGGCTCGCAGTGTTGCCTAATCGGATGCCAAGGGTGTTTAGGTGTATAGAGATACTTCTTGAGGGGTGGGAGCCCCAGAGTTTATACCCTCAACATTTTTTTTAAGATTCAAAATCTTTTAGCCACAGCCTAAAAGATCAGTGACCTCAAGGAGATGTGTACTGATTTAATTTGTTTGGATCACTCTTTAATTAGATTAATTAATTAAATTCTTATCCTTATTAAATATGAAATCAGGACTGGGCATGGTGGCTCATGCCTGTAATCCCAGCATTATTGGAGGCCAAGGCGGGAGGATTGCTTGAGCCCAAGAGTTCAAGACCAGCATTGGCAACATAACAAGACCTTGTCTCTACAAAAAAGTAGCCAGGGGTGTTGGTGTGTGCCTATAGTCCCAGCTACTCAAGAGGCTGAGAAGGGAGGATCACATGAACCCAGGATGTCGAGATTGCGGTGAATCATGATCGAGCCATTGCACTATGGCCTGGGTAACTGAGTGAGACCCTTTGACTCAAATAAATAAATAAAGCCACACACACAAACAAAGGGTGACAAAAAATGTATCCAGATTTCAAGAAAGGAAAAAATTGTATTAAAATTGTAATACTCAAATATATACTGATAACAAAAGATGAATATGTATCATGTTTGACTTCTGCAATTACAAGAGGTGCTCAAAGTGGTTACCATGAGCATCCAGACACTTCTGATTATAGCAAACTAAAAGTACTACATAGATAACACCACTTAAAATGTGTATACATTTTTTGGCACCCCCGGTCTGTGTGTGTATGTGTTTGCATATGTATATGAAATCAGCAGTGTTTTAGGAACTGAAATGACTGGACTCCTAACATCATAAAGCAGGTTAGGTATTTAATCTTAAGGATTCTTAAAACTGACAAATGATCATCAGAAAAACGGAGACTGGAAGGTATGTTTCAAAGCGAAATCTCCTATAGCAAAAACCAAAAATACTCATACATTCTAATTTTCCTTAGGGGAAAAAAACTTATCTTTGCAGATAAAAGGTTTCAGTGGTCAGGATTAAGGCAGTCTTCCTGACATAAACGTTTGCTGCTTCCTTCTGAAGTGCACATTCTGCAGACTGTATGATCGTCTACAGCCTTACTCTAGCATGTATTCTCTTTTCGTTACTGCTATTCCTTACCCAAATGTTTAGCGCCTCATTAGACATGTAACCAAGATAATAGGGTTCAAGTGGCAAGTGGTACCCAGTAAAAATACATCTGCTTACATACTTGAAAACCAGAAAGAATCTGCCCTGTATATTTATTTATTTATTTGAGTCAGAGTCTCACTCTGTCGCCCAGGCTGGAGTGCAGTGGCAAGCTCACGGCCACCACAGCCTCCACCTGCTGGGCTCAGGCGATCCTTCTACCTCAGCCTTCCAAGTAGCTGGAACTGCAGGCATGCGCCACCACACCCAGCTAATTTTTTTTTTTTTTAATTGTAGAGATGGGGTCTTGCCAAGTTGCTCAGGCTGGTCTCCAACCCATGGGCTCAGGCAGTCCTTTCACCTCAGCCTCCCAAAGTGCTGGGATTATAAGTGTGAGCCACTGTGCCCAACCTCTGCTTTTTTAAATCTCAATTGATGTCATCTCTGGCAAAAATGACTTGAGGCTTTGAGTGACACTCATTGTGGCAGAGGGAGGCCTTAGAACAAAATCACAAATACTTTCTCACTCAAAACAGTGAGACAGGGGAGTGTCTGGTTTATTGAAGGTGAGGCCCAAACCACAGTTTGTCTCAAGGAACTCACCCTCCATTAGGAGAAAAGTACAAAGTGCAGTGGAATTGAACACCAAGTAGTGCGTTCATTGTCTTACCTTGCATGATCCCATGTTGTCCTCACTGCAGTCCTGGGGATGGTGGGTGGACACCACTGTTCACAGTCTCAGGCATCTACTGGGGCCTTGGAACACACCCCAGGTGCATTAGTGGGAAGCACTGTATTGCGGTAACCTGAGACACTCGTTAAAAAAAGGGAACCGAAAGTACAAGATGTTAGGAGAAAGCACAGAGTGTGGACCAAGAGACTCTTCATGAAAGGAGCCATCGAAAGCACCTCCTTTCCACATCCAGCCATAGCCATATAAAAATGCCCACCGTGTCATCCAGTGCCTTTTATACACTGGTTTCATATTACCAAGAAAACGCCTGGCTTATTCTTGTTTAAGTTTATTTTCATTTAAGCTTCTGGCTTATTCTTGTTTAAGCTTATGCCAAGAAAACTGGCTTAATCTTGTTTAAGCATACTGAGGGTGCCAAAAAAAAGTGTACACATCTTAAGAGATGTTATATACGTATTTCTTTTAACTCTCCATCATCGGAAGTGTCTGGACTTTGATGGTAACCATTTTGAGCACTTCTTATAATTGCAGAAGTCAAACGTGACTTGTATTCATTTTTTTGTTAGCAGTATATATTGAATATTACAAATTTTTTTTTTTTTTTTTTGAGTTGGAGTCTCACTCTGTCACCCAGACTGGAGTGCAGTGGCCGCTCCTAGCCACCGCAGCCTCAACCTGCTGGGCTCTGGCGATCCTTCCGCCTCAGCCTTCCAAGTAGCCGGAATTACAGGCATGCGCTACCACGCCTGGCTGATTTTTTGATTTACTGTAGAGATGAGGTCTCGCTGCCCAGGCGGGTCTCGAACCCGCGGGCTCAGGCAATCCACTCACCTCAGCCTCCCAAAGGCACGGGATTACAGGCTGAGACACTGAGCCCGGCTGAATATTACAAATTTAACACAGTTTTTTCTTTTCTTAAAATGTGTATACACTTTTTTGGCACCTTCTGTATTTATCCTGATACTGGAGGAGAAATGCTACTTCTCTGACTAAGCCCATTCACCTACCCAAGTTGTCAAAATTGAAAGTGGTTAAGAAATTGTTTCCTCTTTTAAGCATTTAAAATGTTTTTTTCTTCTTTTGTGTTGATTTTTCTTCAAAACACACAGAAAAGTGCAAATCTGAAAGTTTACCACCATCCAAAATTAAACCTATGTTATATTTTGCATATTTACTGCCAAGTTTTTGACAGCAGGATAACTCATTTAGTAAAAGTGATGTCATTATAACAAATTTAAATATTCATTAAAGTACAAAGGTGAAAGTTTTTAAATCACCCAAACTCTACCACCTATAGAAATAATTCCAAGCATCTGCCTAAGCATAAATACAAACAGGATAGTTGACTAAGTAGATAGGTAGAAATCATTTTAAAAGTAGGATTGTATAATAAGTGCTAATTTTGACATTCTGCTATATCTCATGGCATCATACTATGAACCCTCTCCAGCATTATTGCCAGAAATAGCTACCCTTAAGGTATTCCTTGTGTGATGCTGAGAGGTCCCTGAGGTACGATGTCAGGCATACCCAGAAACAGTTGCCCTCTTGCTGCTCCTAGGCTGCCCCTCCTGGGAGCAGACCCCAGTGACATCACTGCTCCAATGGGCACTGCCATCTTCTGCAGTGACTTTCTTCCTACCATCTTGTTGGGCCCGGGGAAGGGACATTGCTCACAGCACAGTAGAGACCAGACTTCCTTGGCCATTTCAGGATAATTAAAGCCCAGAGAAGACCCATGAGAGCTGCCAAGCCCTGTGGAGTCCTCTCACCCCTCACCAAGATGGCTCTCTGCCCTGGTTGACACCTGTTTCCACAGCACCAGAGACAGCTCATCCACACCCCAGAAGCATTCCAGATACCACCCCACCTTTAGAATCTGAGGCAAACTGACATATGCTAAGAGAAATGAGGAGGGTTTCCCTTCACCCAAGTCTAAAGCTTTCACTCAGCACCCTTCTCCCCAAACCCCTGCCAAACCGATCTCTCCACTGGGAAACTGACAGTGAAAACATTCACTCTCTTCAGAGGATATCCCATTTTTACCCAGAGAAATATGGTCTGGATTTTGGACGTGTGCCCCCCCAAGATCTAATATCATTAGTAGTCAGGTCCTCCATATCCATAGGTTCTGCATTCACAGATTTAACAACCATGATTTGAAAATATTCCATAAAAATTAACAATACAACAATAAGAAATACAAATAAAGCAATATAGTATAACAGTTAATTTACACAGTATTTGCACCGTGGTAGGTGTTATGAGTAATGCAGAGATAATTTCAAGGGTACAGTTTACTTATAAATACTACCCCATTTGATATCAGGGACATGAGCATCTATGGGGTCGGTAACGGGGATTCTGGAGCCAGACCCCCTTGAATACTGAGGGACGAGTGTACACTCACAGGCTGCAGCACTATTTGTCTGTGTGGGACAGCAACAGCCAAGTCCAAGTGAGGCTCAACCCTGTTGTTTTGACTCACTGCACTCAAGGTTTCAAGTCTAACCTGTGATCAACCTAACAGAATGTTGCTCTATAATTTCCTCATATTAAATTCCTTTTTAAAATTAGCTGCTTCCAAAATTAATCTTCATCCTCTTTAAAGTGCCACATTTTGGAAATGGAAGGGGAACATGGTTGGGGAAATAAGGGAAGTCCCCTGCATTTTCTGAGTGATCCTAAGTCAGATATGTGACCAGCTATGTCTGAGATTCTGAAATAGATGATGTTTTTTTCTCTGAAAGTCTCACAGTCTTCACCAGGCTCACTGTTCAATCCATGTCTTCTTATACTTAGACCTGCTCAGGCTACTTGGACAAATGCGCAAACGAATCGACCAAATGGAAAACTGGCATCCCATGGTTGAGTGACTCAGTGAAATCAAGTGAAGCAGAACCCAGTGGTGAAATTTAACCTGATTCTGAAGTTTCAAAACACCCAAGATCCAGTTTCGCTGTATTTGAATAATATACAGATTTAGAGGGTAGGGAGAGATGAAAAACTGCTGTGCATTCATAAAATCTCAATTTAAGGTCATGAATGACCTCATTAAATGGCTAATGACCCCATAATAGTATAAACTAGTGACTTAATATATACCTTTTGCTATATAATAAGCATTAGAAATTGGTTTATGTGACTTCTTACTAATTCAGCCATCTTTACAAATCCCAAACTTAGAGAATATTTTCTAAATTTCCTCATTGGTGACTCTGGGTCACTGCAGAGAATCATCTGAAACTCACTCATCCGGATGTCTTTTCCTCTTTGCACCTCAATGAGATGTAATTGCCCACACTTCCTGTGGGTGCTCACACTGACATAGGAGAAGCAAGGCAAGCAGAAGGTGTGAGCACCTGAACCTGGGGCCTCACCCAGAAGCACAGCTGTTGGCACCAGGGAGATCACGAGTGATTTTTGAAACAAGGTTAAAGAAAGTAGAGGTTTCCTTTGAACTGAGGCCATTTTTCTCCAGACTCTATGTTTTGTGACAGGATAGTAGTTGTTTCTTCTCCAAAGTATTAAAAATTAACTTCACCCCATGTGTGGTGTGTTAAAACCAGGAATGTCCACGGTTACTCTCTCTTCACCTCCCCAACAGGACATTCTACTCAAGATTCATCCAGCTATTGTAGGCATACAAGCTCAGCAAATATTTGGCTCATTTTGTTAGCCGTAATATAAATTAAAATCACACCCAGGAGGCAGGGGCGTGGTAACACTGACATAAAATCCCCTATTACCTTATTACCTTAATACCCAGAGTCAGTCAACACCCTCTTTCATGTGGGAAAGAACATAAGAAACAATTTGACAAGTACCAATCAGGCTTCTAGAGCCAGGGACAATTGCTGTTGATACTTGACTGTTACTAACAACATTTTAGAGTTATCTTTTAGAAATACTAGACTTCCCCATTAACAAAACTGGGGCCAAATTCATTCCTTGAGGGCGTCACTCTTACTTAGTTCAACAGTTTGGATGGAGAGGGGAGACATGCCTTGAGGGAACACAAGAACTGCAAGCCTGTCCCCCAACTAACACCACATCACACACAGAAATAGGTCGGCAACTCAGTTCACTTTAAAAAAATTTTTCTGCTTTAGTATTTTAGTTGAGTTGAGGTAAGTAAAGAGTAACTTACAGGCCAGGCCCGGTGGCTCATGCCTATATTTCCAACACTTTGAAGGCAGAGGAGAGAGAATTCACTGAGCCCAGGGGTTCAAGACCAGTCTGGGCAACTTGGTGAGACCTCGTCTCTATAATGAATACTTTTTTAAAAGAAATTAGCCGGGCAAGGTGGCACATGCCTATGGTTCCAGCTACTTGGAAGGCAGAGGCATAAGGGTTACCTTAGCCCAGGAGGTCAAGGCTGCAGTGGTCATGAGCATGCCACTGCACTCTAGCCTGGGTAACAGAATGAGACTCCAATTCAAAAAAAAAAAGAAGACTAACTTACTTCAATTGTGATCCCCACAATTTCCTTCCCACTCAATATAATTTAGCTGTACATTTGAACTTGCCCTAAATATGTGAGTGAGATGGGAGAGAATACTGCCCTTAGAGAAGTGGAAAAGCTCGCCTCCTTCTGCTCTATCACCTCTAATCAGGTCTTTGGCGGTCTCCCACTTCCTATTATTATTATTCTCAGAGAGCAAATGCAGTGTCTTTCAGTAACAAGAGGAAGACCTGTCACAAATGAAAGGAGGACTAGCCAGATGGAAGGTAGTGACCAGTAGCTGGAGGAAGCACAGGCAGGAGAAACCACCTTGAGAGGAGAAGCAGCTTTCAAGTGTTGCTCGGCCAGGCCTTGCCTGGGGTTCAGTTTTTCTAAGTTGTTCTAGTTAACCCTTCCCTCACTTTTTTCCCACTCTTCAAGTCTAACTCTTGGGTTCATATGAATGACTATTTTTGCCCATAGGCACTTTGCAAGGCCCTGGGAATGCAGAGAGGAAAAGATACAGTCCTGTTGCCCTTCCCCCCCAAAAATCTCAGTGTCTAGAGATGGCTTCTCCAACTTGACTGTTTAAGGGCTGATGGCACTTTTCAGATAAGGCAAACCAAAATGAACTGTGCAAACCAAGGACTGAGAAGAACAGAACTCAAAGATGGCAAATGCCCATTTACGTAAGCCAAAACTATCTGGGGTGAACTGTCCAGGGCAAAGAGGTTGCCTTTTGGAGGCTAAGCTTTTTGTGGAGGTTTGTAGAGTTTAGGGAATGTCATCCAGTTAACTTATGCAATAAAAAGTTTTGTTGACAGTATCTGTCCTCTATTAAATCCATTTATTGAACTTTTGGTCTCATTTATCAAATTTTTCAATTCTAGAATTTCCATTTCCTTACTTTTTAAATAATTTCCAGGTCTCTGCCAATGTTCTTGATCTTAATCTTTATTTTTTTAAACATATTAAGTGATTACACTTAATACACTTAATATGTTTAAATGATTACACTTAATATGTTTAAAGAAATAAAAGTTAAGATCAAGAACATTGGCAGAGACCTGGAAATTATTAAGATCAAGAACATGTTGGGTAATTCCATTATCTGTATTCCTTGTTGGTGTGTCTGTTGTCTGTTATTTCTTTTGGTAGTCAGTTACATTTTCTTGTCTTGATTTTGGTTGAATACCATTTTTGGCAGGAATATCACATTTCTCAATAGCCTTTTATTCTGTTTTGTTTTCAAGTTGGGGTCTCACTCTGTCACCCAGGCTGAAGTACAGCAGCACAATCACAGCTCACCACAACCTTGACTTCCTAGGCTCAGGCAGTCCTTCAGTCTCAGCCTTCTAAGTAGCTGGGACTACAAGCATGCACCACCACACCCGGCTAATTTTTTAAAATTTTTTGTAGCGATTCAGTCTAGCTATGTTGCCCAGGCTGGCCTCGAACTCCCAGGCTCAAGCAATCCTCCTGCCTCGGCCTCCCAAAGTGCTGGGATTACAGACATGAGCCACTGCATCCAGCCCTCAGTAGCCTTTTGAATAGGATGAATGCGTCTGTGCCTCACCTTAGGAAAGCCTTGACACCTATGCTGCCCAAAGTCCTCCAGTGGCAACAGTGTATATGTAACTAACACCCCAAGAAACTCCCAACCTTCTGCTCACTGACTTCCTAGTGAAGAAGTTACACAGAGAGTTTTCAGCAAAGGATTGTCCTCAGAGAACCACAAGAGAAGGACCTACCCTGATTCCCCAGCAGAGGTCCTCAAACTTTTAAAACAGGGGGCCAGTTCACTGTCCCTCAGACCTTTGGAGAGGCGAATTATAGTTTAAAAAAAAAAAAACTGTGAACAAATTCCTGTTTGTTTGTTTTTTAAACTATAGTCCGCCCCTCCAACAGTCTGAGGGACAGTGAACTGGCCCCCTGTTTTAAAAGTTTGAGGACACCTGCTAGAGTGCAGAATATTCACATTGTGCTGATTAGTATCCAACCCAATACAATCCTTTCATTTGAGACAATCAGGGTGAGCATACCTATGTGCCTCCTAGGAGGCAGGATAAGTTTGTATCGAATCCCTCAGTCATGCATTTCAATAAAGCTCCAGACTCAAAGTTAGACAAGTACCAAGTACCAATGTGTCTTGCATTTCTTCAGCATTGCTGTGTCTTAGAAGCAAGCTATACACTGCATGCTTAGCTGCCTAAATTCACAAACCTTATTTGAGAGAAACCTTCAAGTCTCACCCAGACAGTAAGGCCTAAGGGTTGGAACCCATGTGCTTCTGAACTGGGACCACCTCAGGATCTAAAGGAGTTTCTTTTTTTTTTCTTTCTTTTTTTTTTTTTCTTAAATGTTTATCTGTGTTTCAAAATTTTTTTCTGATGATCAAGTATTCTTTTCACAGTCAAGAAAAATAAATAAATAAAAGAATTCTCACTGAGTAGAATCTTCAACTATCCAATCTTCCAGGTTCCTTTTTATAGGATCTCAGTAGATCTGCCTTCTCAAATTAGTGTAATTCTTACCCTACTTCTTGGTCTAGTATACCCCCTCCACTTAAGCATCATTGACATTCACTAGGCCTACGTTCTTTCCCCCAGGCCAGTCAAATAAACTAACCATATCAATGGGTCTAATGAGTTAATAGGGTTGTGCTCCACAATCCCAATGAATACTTGGATTTTAATTATGACTTCAGAAAACACACCAAAAAGCTGGACTCTGTAGCTCAGATTTTGTGGCTAGCCAGTAGGCCATGAAAGGGTCAGGGAGGTTAGACCAGCCCTCTAATTAGTAACCAGAATGCATTAGCTGATTTACTCAGCTCTGGGGTAAATAATTAGTCCTGTCATCAGGAGTTTCCAATGTGAAACCTCTTAGTGGTCTTCAGGTTCTCAGCTTTTAAGGTCAAGTCTTAAAATATAGAAGGTATCAGGTCTGGGTGTTCCTTGCTTGGAGTTTGAAACTTAAGATGGTACATCTAAGAACTCCCTAAAACACTCAGTGGTTAACAGGTAATCCTCACATCAATAATTCAAAAAGGAGTGTGGTGTCCTGTGTAAACAGTATAACCTCTGCGTTGTGAATGTGTTCATTTTGGTTTTGTATATTAAAGTCACATGCCTGGTGTGATCTCAGGTTTAATGACAGAGTAGATTGTGGTAGTCGCATTCACCAACCCACCCCTCCGACAACCTAGTCTTGATCTTAGCTTAGGGACATGAGTTCAGAGCGGAAAAAAAAGACTAGTTGGAATTTTATGAGCATTATACTAAATGACCTCCAGGAAACAATCATTCATAAAGAATTATAAGAATAAAAACACAGAGAATTGGGAATCACATATTTAGGTTAAAAATCAGATGATATTTTAGATTCACAAAGGTCAAGAATTATGTCTCATCTATATTTTCATCTTTCTATTTCCCACAGAGTTTTGCAGAGAGTAGGTCATCCATGAGTATTTGTTCAACTAAAATGACCCTAGGCCATGACTTCATTACTTAAACCTCATATTGTGACATATCTGTGTGCTTTGAACACAGCCCAAGGGATGTGAATTAGATTTACCTTTGAAGATTCCTCTGGCCCTAAAGCTAACCATCCAATTATGCCAGTCTTTCTGACATTTAATGTGCCCAGGAATCACCTGGTGTGCTGGTTATAGCATAAAATCTAGCATCAAGAAGATCTGGAGTGGGGGCCAGGAATCTGAATTTTAAAAATCATTTCAGATGACTCCAATCAGGCAGGATGGAGCCTTACTTGAGTAGTACTGAATTATGCTACATACTCTCTTGTTTCCAGTGTTTGTTTAAAACATTCCAATTTACACAATATCACTCTAAAGAATATAAAATTTAATCTACGATGATTCCTTGTATCTCTATAGTTTACATTTTTAAACACCTCAAAGGCAAATTGTATCCAAGATGTATATTACAGGAAACCAGAACTTCCTGCTCACCTCTTCCCCACAGCTGGCCTTACTGATTTCCTACCACATGGAAGGGTGCCTTGTACCCTAAGCTGTTTAAGGTCGGGTTAAGAAGTGTTCTTTTTTTTTTCTTTTAGATTAGAAAATATAAATATACTTTATTTAGAAAGTAAATGAGAGAGAGACAGAGAGAGAGAGAGAGAGAGAGAGGAGGTTCACCTCCCCAAGTTAGGGGAGGAGGTCAAAGCTAAGAAACAGGAAACATGGCCATAGCTCAAAGAGCCACATGGACACACCAGAGTTTAACATAGCAATGACCAGAAGTGTTCTTTTCAAACGATCCCAATTTCCATGAAAATTAAGGATGAGAGAAGACCTAGAAAATATCTGAAGAATTGTATACTTTGGGACATGAAACAGATGGATATTTACATATGTGAGTCTCACAGATGTCTCAATATCCAGGCTCATCACACCTTGTCCTATTCTGAGATACTATATATTTCTCTCTTGGGAAGTTTTCTGATACTAGTTTAGCACCAGCATGTCAGTTCCAGTCAAATTAACACTTTAAGAGATCCCGACTGGAAGTCAGTGAGTCAGGGCACGTGTGTCTACAGCAGGACTTACAGAGCACATACCTGCCTTCCCCCACAGGCCACTCCATAGGAAACCAAGGTGGATTTGGGGGAAATAATTCCTGGAGTCACTTTTCTTTTCTTTTTTTTTTTTTTTAAGTTGGGGTCTTACTTACTCTGTTACCCAGGCTAGAGTGCAGTGGCACAATCACAGCTCACCACAGCCTCAACCTCCTGGGCTCAGGCCATCCCTCCATGTCAGCCTTCCAAGTACCTGGGACTACAGTTACATGACACCACACTTGGTTAATTTTTTAAAATATTTTTGTAAAAACAAGATCTCACTATATAGCCCAGGCTAGTCTCTGACTCCTGGGCTCAAGCGACCCTCCCTCCTTGGTCTCCCAAAGTTCTGGGATTACAGGCATGGGACATCAGAACTGGCTGAGTCATTTTTCAAAGGATGGGGGTGTGTTCTTAAATGTTAGTTCAATATTAAATATTGAACTTTGACATGGTGCAATTATTTTGTAAATGTCATATCCTGGATAGCTAACAATGCAAGACTATGCCCAAATGCAGATACCGCTTGTGCACTGTTGAAGGAAATGGATTTGACGCACTTATATCCTTTCTGAACTTTTCTCCTTTCCATTTTTGGAACTCTTTTTTGGGGGAAGGGATAAAATTGAGATTAAAAAAAATTAAAGCTCATGATGGGATTTTAAAATCCAAAAAATGTACTTTTCAATCATGTTTTAAATGACTAGATCATTTGCCCATTTCTTTTCTAATTAAACCCCCAAAACACATGTGTACACTGGATACACAGAGAGAGACACATCTACTTTGAAGACCTATGGCAAACCATCTGTCCTCAAGGCTGATGAGACTTGTGAGGCTCTGTTGCTGGACAGAGGTGAGCACCTAGGAGGGTTGTGAGCAATGCCCTTGAGATTGACACCTATATACACATTATTCTACAAAGCAATGGGTGATTACCAACTATATTGCTTGGTGACCAGGAAACAAGTTTAACATTACTAATGTAATAGTTTGCTACTTAGGCTAGGTGCAGTGGCTCACAGCTGTAATCCCAACACTTTGGGAGGCCAAGGCAGGAGGATTGTTTGAGCCCAGGAGTTTGAGACCAGCCTGGGCAACATAGTGAAACCTCGTCTCTACAAAAAGTTAAAAAAAAACCACACACACACAAAACTACCTTGACTTGGTGGTGTGTGCCTATAGTCCCACCTACTCAGGAGCCTGAGGTGGAAGGATCACTTGAGCCCAGGAGGTAGAGGCTACCATGACTGTTGTGATCATGCCACTGCACTCCAGTCTGGGCAACAGAGTGAGACCTCGACTCAAAAAAATAAAATAATAATAATAATAATAGAGCCAGGCTCGGTGGCTCAGCCTGTAATCCCGCGCCTTTGGGAGGCTGAGGTGAGTGGATTGCCTGAGCCCGCGGGTTTGAGACCCGCCTGGGCAGCGAGACCTCATCTCTACAATAAATAAAAAAAAAAATCAGCTGGGCGTGGTAGCGCGTGCCTGTAATTCCAGCTACTTGGAAGGCTGAGGCGGAAGGATCGCCAGAGCCCAGCAGGTCGAGGCTGTGGTGGCCGGGAGCGGCCACTGCACTCCAGTCTGGGCGACAGAGTGAGACTCCAACTCAAAAAAAAAAATTAAAAAAAAAAAATAATAATAATAATAATAATGTTGCTGCTTAGACATAGGCATTTTTACAGTGTTTTGCCACCCCAATGCTTACCAGCCATTGAATGAGGGCTGCCCAGGGAGGGACCATGACTATGCTAGTAATTCCCTGAGAGGAACTTCGCTGAGGGCCATTATCTGCCAACACACCCAACAGCTGAAGAATGGGTGCCTCACACTTGCAGCGGGACTGGACCACAGGCCACAGTGTCTTCCCTAGGATCACAGTAAAAATGTGGCTGGCAGTCAGGCATAGTGGCTCACGCTTTTAATCCTAGCACTTTGGGAGGCCAAGGTGAGAGGATTGCCTGAGCCCAGGGGTTCAAGACCGACCTGGGCAACTTGGCAAGACGTCGTCTCTACAATAAATCAAAAAATTAGCTGGGCATGGTGGTATGCACCTGTGGTTTCAGTTACATGGAAGGCTGAGGTGGAAGGATCGCCTGAGCTCAGCAGGTTAAGGCTGCAGGGCCATGCTCATAACTGCACTCCAACCTGGGTGACAGAGTGAGATTCCAACTCAAAAAAAAAAAAAGTGGCAGGGAAGTTCACCTCTAGCTTCTGTCCCTAGACCTGTCAAGATTATTCCAGACTCTTCCACTCTCAGTAGAGTTGTTTGTGCTTTGATTTTCAATCAAGTGGTCCTTCTGCCTTAACCTTCCAAGTAGCTGAAACTACAGGTGTGCTCCACCATGCCCAGCTAATTTTTTTATGTATTGTAGAGATGAGGTCTCACCAAATTGCCCAGGCTGGTCTCAAACTTTGGACTCAGGCAATCTTCTCGCCTCAGCCTACCCAAGTGCTGCGATTACAGGCTTGAGTCCCTGCATCTGGCCATTTTTTTTTTTCTTGAGCCGGTTTATCACCACTCTTATGCCTTGGTTGGAGTACAGTGGCACAATCAGAGCTCATCACAGCCTCGACCTTCTGGACTCAGGCAATCCTCCTGTCTCAACCTCCTGAGTAGCTGGGACTACAGCACAAACCACCATGCCTAGCTATTAAAAATATTTTTTTTTGTAGAGACGAGTTCCCAGTTTGTTGCCCAGGCTGGTCTAAAACTCCTGAACTCAAGCAGTCCTCCTGCTTCAGCCTCTCAGATTGCTGAGACAGACGTGCCAACTTGAAGACTGAAAATGAGACTAAAACAACACTGGCCTGAGAACCCCGAAACATGTTCTGGGCGACAACAAGGTGTGCCTTGCCTCAGGAGAGTGACTTCAAACCTACCTCAACCTATATGGGCTTTTGAGAAAAGCAGAGTCAAGTCAGGAGGCAGGAAAAAGGCGGCTGCCAGAGAGTGTGATTGGAATGCCATGGAAAGACCCCCCACCCCAGGCCCATCTGCTCTGAAATCATCTTTAATCATGAGGACCTCTGGCCGGTGTTGCCTGCCTGTCTGCGTGGCTTACCTGTCCCTTGGACTGAACTGTCTCCTCTTGCTGTCACTCTGTGTCTAATCAAAGTCCCCAGGCTTGAATACCTGATGCCTCCAAGCCCTTGGCATCAGCTAGCTTGATGTTCCTCTCCCTCCATGGGACACAATTGTGGCAGTGACATTGGCATCATTCCTGTCTTGGCTTTTGCTTAATATGAGAAATGAATTCTTCCGACGTGGAGCTGTGAAAACAGACGTGACAGGTGCAGCCCTTCACCTGTAGACTGCCCAGTGCCAGCTGATGAGATTGATGGAGCGTGGCAGCCACGGGGGAGGGGGTGCTGGACAGGAAAGGGGGTGGACGGCCACACAGGCAGAACTTCCAGAAAGCCCCCAGCAGGTTTCCCATTCATCCTAACCCCTGGAAGTTGTGAAGATGGTGAGAGATCACGTCCATGATTCTGTCATGTGATGAGATACAGTTAACTTTAAAATAATGAGATTATCCATATGGACCCAGTATCCTCACATGTACCTCTAAAAATAGACAGCTTTCCAGTGCGGACAGAAGAGGAAGGTAGAGAGAGTTGACCCTTGCATAGGACTCGGTGCGTGGCTGCCACTTTGAAGACAGAGGGGACTGTGTGGGAAGGAATGCAGATGACTTTGAGAAGCAGGGGAGACCCCCTGCTGACATCCAGCAAGAAAACAGGGACCCTATCCTTATAACCACAAAGGACTGGATTCTGCCCATAATTGAAATGGGCCGGGAAGTGTATTCTTCACCCACACTTCCAAGAAGAGCCCAACTTCAGAGACTCTGAGCATCACATGCATCTAACCTGCAGAAGTGTGAGAGAATATAAGGTTGGTGTTTTCAGCTGCTAAATATGTGGCAATTTGTTGCTGCTGCAAGAGAGAGAACTCTTTTGGGAGCCAAGACACGCAGGTCTACTTCTCACTATTTTTGAAAAACACTTTCTTTGGAAGAAACTGGAGTCTGCTTCTGAAACCATCTGGCTCAAGAGGAGGGTGGACTGAGATCCAGAACCTTCCAAGCCCCTGTTAGGCTCTGGCTTCAGCTTTAACTCTATGTATGCCAGATGATGATGCCACATGCCTGCTGACGTGACAAACACTTTTATCATTCTATTTTTTCCACGAGCTTCTCACTGGTGTTCAGAGAAATCAAGTGATTGGTCCAGTGAGTTCTCAATCCCAGCTGCCCCACCAGAATCATCTAGTGAGCCCTCAAGGAGCCCTGATGCTCAGGCCTCAACCCTGACCCACAGAGTCAGGGAGGTCCCGGCCTCTGGCACTTCTTCAAGCTCCTCGAATGATTCTGATATAACCCAGATGATGTTTGACAACCAGTGGTTTAAACTGTTGTCCATGGACACCTGCATCAGAGTCCTTAGGGGCAGGCAGACACAGACTGATCTCCTAATAGTCATCTTCTGCTTCTTCACTTACGACAGGACCCCAGGTAAAATCATAGTTGTCTTAACTTCCACTCTACAGTCCAGGCTGCAGTGCAGTGGCACACTCACAGTCACTGCAGCCATGACCTCCTGGACTCAGGCGATCCTTCTGCCTCAGCCTTCCAAGCAGCTGGAACTGTAGGCACGTGCCACCATGCCCAGCTAATTTTTTATTTATTGTAGAGAGGAGGTCTCACCAAGTTGCCCAGGCTGGCCTCAAACCCCTGGGCTCAAGCAATCCTCTTGCCTTCGCCTCCCAAAGTGCTAGGATTACAGGCATATGCTGCAATGCCCAGCTGAAAGCTTTATTTAAAAATTACATCAACAATGTCTTGACTAAGGGATGAATTTGCCTCTATGGCAAATAGCGAGTCATTTTCTCAGGTCTGGGGATTGACTGTTGGGGAGTTTTGGGGTACCTGGTGATGTTTCCAGGGATACTTTTGTGTTGGCGATATTCTACTGCATGAATGCTTTCTGGATGAAAATATTTATTCTCAATATTAGGTATGTTAAAATATACAGAGGGTGCCAAAAAATGTATACACATTTTAAGGAAGAAAAATACTGTATTAAAATTGTAATAATCATATATACCAATAACAAAAGATGAATATGCGTCATGTTTGATTTCTGCAATTACAAGAGGTGCTCAAAGTGGTTACCATCAGTGTCCAGACACTTCTGATTATGGCAAACTAAAATAAATTCATAGATAATATCTCTTAAAATGTGTATACATTTTTTGGCACCCCCAGTCAACCCTAAAATACTGTATTTCAATTTGAGGATGGCACTTTGGCAATAAATATGACGGGAAACTCATTTAACTGATGTGATATGGTAGGCATGCATGTGCCGACATGACTTTTTTGCTGTTGTTGTTTGAGTTGGAGTCTCACTCTGTCACTCAGGCTGGAGTACAGTGGCACAGTCAGAGCCAAATCCAGAGCCTCAACCTCTGGAGCCCGGTCAGTCCTTCTACCTCAGTCTCCTGAGTAGCTGAGACTACAGGTATGCAACACCACATCCAGCTAATTTTTTATTTTTAATTTTTTTTGTGGAGATGAGGTCTCACTATTTTGTTCAGGCTGGTCTCAAACTCCAGGGCTCAAGCAAGCCTCACTCCTCAGCCTCCTAAAGTGCTGGGATTACAGACATGAACCACTATGCCCGAGCCCAACATGACTTTCTCAAAGGAGTTTATAAATATCTTTACTTTTTGAGGAGCTAATACATAGGAATGGTGCAGAGTTCGAAAGAAAGATAAAATGCAATAAGACATATACACCACCGGCTGGGCTCGGTGGCTCAGCCTGTAATCCCAGCACTTTGGAAGGCCGAGGCAAGTGGATTGCCTGAGCCTGCGGGTTCAAGATCAGCCCAGGTAACTTGACGAGACCTCATCTCCGCAATACATCAAAAATTAGCTGGGTGTGGTAGCTTGTGCCTGTGGTTTCGGCTACTTGGAAGGCTGAGGCAGAAGTATCGCTTGAGCCCAGCTGGTCAATGCTGGGGTGGCTGTGAATGTGCCACTGCACTCCAGCCTGGGCGACAGAGTGAGACTCCAACTCAAAATAAATAAATAAATAAATAAAAGAAATATACACCCCCCTCATCCTGCATTGATTTATCAGAGAGAGGCACAGTCAGTGGATACTGCACACAATAGTGGCCTAACATGAGACTAAAACACAATAGACAAAATGTTAAATGAGTTTTATTCCACAAATGAGGAGATGCACTTTATGTGTTCCTCTCATATAATTAGACTTTAATGTCCTTCAGACAGAGACACATCACTTCTTTTTTTATTTTTTGAGTCAGAGTCTCACTCTGTCTTCCAGGCTGGAGTACAGTGGCATTCTCGCGGCCACCGCAGCCTCAACCTGCTGTGCTCCGGCAATCTGCCTCAGTCTTCCAAGTAGCTGGAACTACAGGCATGCACCACTATGCCTGTTTAATTGTTTGATTTATTGTAGAGACGAGGTCTTGCCAAGTTGCCCTGGCTGGTTTCAAACCCATGGACTCAGGCAATCCTCTCATCTTGGCCTCCCAAAGTGCTAGGATTATAGATGTGAGCCACCACACCCGGCCTGACACATAGCTTCTTATAGTACATTATATAAAGAATAGCGACGGATACAGAGATTTAATGTGCACTCACCATGACAAGGCATCAAAGCACAAGTGTTTTGACTTTTTTTAAACTTCACTCTCTTCCTACCCTATTCTGTCCTTAAATGTACGAAAGCTATAACTCAGTCTGCAGAGAGGGCACTCGGGAAGCAAAAGTTACTAACGGAGCCTGCATGTGGCTCAGTCCTGAGGACTAGCTTGCAGGTGCCTACCACATGTCTACAGCAAATCTTCACAGTCCCTCTGCACAGCAGCCTGCATCCTCCTGGTTTACTGATGAAGCCGAGATTAAGTGATTTTTTTCTTTTTTTTTTTGAGTTGGAGCCTCACTCTGTCACCCAGACTGGAGTGCAGTGGCCGCTCCCTGTCACCACAGCCTCGACCTGCTAGGTTCTGGCTATACTTTCACCTCAGCCTTCCAAGTAGCTGGAATTACAGGCACGTGCTACCACGCCCGGCTAATTTTTTGATTTATTGTAGAGATGAGGTCTCACCAAGTTGCCCAGGCGGATCTCGAACCCACGGGCTCAGGCAATCCACTCACCTCAGTCATCCAAAGTGCGGGATTACAGGCTGAGCCACCAAGCCTGGGCTCAAGTGATTTTTTTCAAATATGGATGTCAACTCTACCTCTTACCAGCTGGGTAACCTTAAGTAAGATTCTTACAAGTTCTGAGCCTCACTCTCAGGTAAGCAATATCGTGCGCATGTAGTTTACTTAGCATAGCATCTGGAGCATGTAAGAACTTATAAACCTTTCACTATTAAGTTGTGCACTTGAACCAATCACATAGCTATTTTCTTTTTTTTTTTTTTTGAGTTGGGGTCTCACTCTATTGCCCAGACTGAAGCACAGTGGCCGCTCCCGGCCATCACAGCCTCGACCTGCTAGGCTCCGGCGATCCTTCCGCCTCAGCCTTCCAAGTAGCTGGAACTACAGGCGCGTGCTACCACACCCAGCTAATTTTTTGATTTATTGAAGAGATGAGGTCTCACCAAGTTGCCCAGGCAGGACTCGAACCCGTGGGCTCAGGCAATTCACTCACCTCAGCCTCCCAAGGCGCGGGATTACAGGCTGAGCCACTGAGCCCGGCTCACATAGCTATTTTCTATGCTGGAAAATAGCTACTTAAAAAGAGCCCATTCTAGTCTTATATTCTCATTTTCAAGATCTAACTCTATTCTAAGCTATCTCAGCCCTCACTCTACATGATACACGACTGAGGTTTCATTTTGAACTCCTGGGCTCAAGCAATTCTCTCTTCTCCGCCTCCCAAAGTGCTGGGATTACAGGTGTGAACCACTGTGCCCAAGCTTCATTTCTTAGGAAGAAAAACGGACCCAAGAATCTCATTTGACAATATAGTTGATTATGCCATTCACATTTTATTCAGTCTCCATTAATTATGATCAAGTGACAAAGATACCTACTTATACCATGAAAAGAGAAAGAGGGTGGGGGGAAGGAGTAAGGGGGAGAGGGGAGAGGGAAGTCCCTCTATTTCCAGTTTTTATCTGTGATTCCCTGATTCTGTGTTCATCTGAGCCTCACACACCCTATTCACTTCATAGTGCCATGAAATATCAGTGATAAGAGTTTATACCTTTCTTTTATTTAAAAAAAATTTTTTTTTTTTTTAGGTCAGAGTCTCACTCTGTCGCCCAGGCTGGAGTGCAGTGACACACTCATGGCCACTGCAGCCTTGACCTCCTGGACTCAGATGATCTTTCCACCTCAGCCTTCCAAGCAGCCAGAACCACAGGCATGTGCCACCACGCCCAGCGAATTATTTATTTATTTATTGTAGAGACAAGGGCTTGCCATATTGCTTAGTCTGGTCTCGAACACCTGAGCTCAGGCAATTCTCTCACCTCTGCCTCCCAAAGTGCCGGGATTATAGGCATGAGCCACTGCACTCAGCCAGGAGTTTGCAGCTGTCTATAGGGTGATTCCCTACATTTTTTCCCTTAATAAACACCCTTAACATGCGGCCACCTGATAGAGGAACCATCTTCTCTAGGGTCTACATGCTTTCAAAACCAAATTAAGGGGAAGATCAGTTGGGCATCTGGCAGAGGCACCAATCTATAAGGGCACCAAAACATTTCTGGAAACATAAGATCAAGAAAACTGTTAGCCACAACTAGCCTCGGGGAGAGTACTGTGTGTGAAGGAGCACTTTGAGAGACTCTGGATGAGCGCCACGGCCCCCAGGAGCATTTCAGAGTAATATCAGATGTTCACCAAACCACCACCTGGTGGTCAGTTAGCCAATCACCTGCTCTCTTGCTTTAAAGGAAGGCGGTCTGAACTGGGGGCTGCTGCCAGCCTCCCGCCCTCTCTACCCTTTCTCTGTGCAAAGCTCAGTCTTTCCTATAAAGAAAGGATGCAATCTCTGGAGATAAAATTCAAAGGGTGCACACCTCATCAACAAGGGTACCTGTATAATGAACACTTGTATACTTAACCCTGAATTGTACCCCACATCTTTAAAATAAAATTTAAAAAAAAATTCAAAGGGTATACAGGGACTCATGATATTTCCAAATATCACCTGGGATGATGCACACGGAACACGCACTGGGTCTCAGTGCTGGGTGTTAGATTTCAATTCTCCATATTAGAGGTTTATTGGAGTGCTTCTCTTTCTGGAAGAAGAAGACATGCCTGATTTCACTACCAGGAGCACCTATTTAGTCTTCATGGTGAAATTCATTAGCCCCACAACTTGCTAGTGTCCAACTCACCAATGTACATTATTGAGTCTAGCACAACTCTGCTATTATTTAAAATCTAGGCTAGATGCAGATGCAGTGGCTCATGCTTGTAACCCCAGCACTTTGGGAGGCCAAGGCAGGAGGATTACTTGAGCCTAGGAGTTCAAGACCATCCTAGGTAATATAGCTAGACCTCGTCTCTACAAAAATACAACAAATAGCTGGGTGTACATGCCTGTAGACCCAGCTATTCAGGAGGGTAAGGCAGAAGGATTGCCTGGGCCCAGGAGTTCAAGGCTGTGGTGAACCGTGATTTTGCTACTGTACTCCAATGTGGGCAACAAAGTGAGATCCTGATACAAAAAAATATTTTAAAACATATAATAAAATTTGAAAAGGTAAATGCCAGCCACAGTGTGTTTGATGGTAAGCTGGCTCACTCGTATTGTGCAGTTGTGTTGTGGCCTCATCTGCCTTCCTGCTTGTAGGGTAGTTCTTGATGCAGGTCCAGTGGTGTGGACAGGTTTGTTTGAGTAGTTAGTCACTAACTGTCAATATTTCCGCTTATTCCAGTGCAAATTTCTGTACCTTTGTGTTTTTTTTTTTTGGTCCCATGACATAAAGTCACAAATAGAATCAGAACCGGAAATGTCATTCCCCTTCACCTATACATCAGATAGGGTGGGACTCAACAACAGCAATGTGAACTGGGCACCTTGTTTGTTTTTTTTGAACAAGGAAACTCTGATACCAAATACTTTTTCATATGAGAAGATACACTTGTTATCGTGTATGTACATGCATGTACAAGGAAGTGACTTGATCACTTGATCACAGCAAAACCGTGAGGACATGTGAGTTTGTATGGCTTAAATAGCTCTGGATACAAACATTCCACCAAGTGAAGATTTCCATGCCAAGAAAAAGATTTTATAATGGGTGAATCTGGGGACTAGAAATGTTTTCTCTTAATTGCATTGAAAGGCCATGTTTCAAAGATGCTCCTACGTTCTCCTTGGTCTACTGATGAGATCCATCTTAAAATATATGTGAAAAACCAAGCTATCTGGATGCAAGTTATAGAGAGAACGCGAAACCGATTCTTCTGAAGGTGGGTACTCAGCTAGATAAGCCGAGTGATATCATGACTGGAGTCCACTGTTATTTTTGCAGTATCTAAGGGAGAGGGTGGAGATGGATTCTTTTGTGAACTGCTCCAGTTAACTGTGCAAGGAATCAATATGCTCAATTGCACCCAAGATTCCTTTCTGAACCATTAGCTGACATTTCATGTGTGTGGATCAGTTTACACTGATTGTACTCCCTGCTGTGCTTGGTAAATTGTCAAGCTTTGTTGTGTGTGTGTATATATATATACACACACACACAAATATGCATATATATATGAGCTATTTGTATCATGCACTATCATGCACTTGCTGCAAGAAGTTTGTCTGCAAAAATGAAGAATGTTCTGTCTTCTTTATTGGTAACAAAAATTCAACTAAGAAAAATAAATAAATAAAACGTTGCCTCTTCCATGATTTTTTAAAGGCATCAGTAGCTGGCACATCCATTTCCATATAGAAATGAAGTCACTTCCCACAGAAGCGTGTTCATTTTGTAACAGGATAAAGTTATGCAAATTCCAAAGCACTTTCTTTCTCCTGAGCAGGTAGCCTTGCCCTAGTTGGCCCGGGTGCCATCTGACAGGAGGTGGAGGCACACAGCAATAGATATTGGGATTTATTGAAAGGAAGAATGCAAAAAACATGATTCAGATTCTGCCATAGGAAGTAAGATAATGCAGAAACAAATAAAAAGACTTCCAAGTCAGGCTATTTCCTTGAGAAGAATTTCCAAATACTCTTATGCCTCTGCTTTAACACATCACGGTTCCAGCCTGGAGGAGGCAGCCTATGGAATCCCCTGTGGGCTGGAGAGGAAATATTTACCACCTATGACAGCAAAGTTTGAGATCTCCTGCCACATGGACAAAGACACACCATCCCAAAATTCGAGAGGGACCCAAAAAACCAGAAGTATCTTTTGGAGGATGGGTCCCTTGTAGTACAGGCTTCCCCTACTAGGTGAGTATTCTGGGAACCCATCGGCATCAGTGGGCCAGCTAGCATTGTTGGGAGAGGCTACATTAGACTTCAGTGAATTTTTTTTTTTTTTTTTGAGATTCTTTCCACATGTTTGCCCATTTCATGAAGGGTGATTTACATGAACTTGTCCACACCATGCTGAGTGTTCAGCAGTTTTTGAGCAAAAATGTCATGACCCCTGTGCTTCACCCTCCCTATTCACCTGATCTTGCCTGAGCAACTTTTTTGTTTTTTTCCCTGGATGAAAAAAAGTCCTCAAAGGGAAACATTTTGCCCAGGTTGAAGAGGTGAGGAAAAAAAAAAAAAAGGCAGAAGCACTAAAAGGAATCAAAGTCGATAAGTTCAAAAACTGTTTTGAGCAGTGGAAAAAAGCATCTTGATAAGTGTATGGCACCAAATGGAGAGTCCTTCGAAGGTGACTGAAGTTTAAACATGTAAGAAAACACAATTTTTCATAAATAAATTCTGGCGTTTTGGGGTCCCCTCTCACAAGGCAACCCACCCATTCTTTCCCCAGGGCATGGGGGAAGAAGGAAGCAGAATGGAAAAAGAGAACCAATAAGTACAGTACAGAGAAGGCATAGGTTCCAGGCACTACCCACAGAGATGAATAAGGAAAACTCAGAATCCGAGAGGGCACGGTGACTCTGGCCCCAACTCTTCACCTGGACTGGGAGGGCTGGCCTCACGGGCCACGCTGCACCACCCTGGAGAGAATCCACATCACCTGGCCACACAGCAGGTTGGGAGGAGATTGCGGTTTCCCCATGTGGCCCTGGTTCCCATGTGGAGTCTATACAGAACGCTGCAGTCGCTGAGTCTGTGGTGAGAGAACAGCCCCAGCCTGGGTGTGGTCATGGGAGTAGGGGGGGGTCCTGTGGAGAGCATGACAGAGTTGATCACCAGCCCTGGGATCAGAAGTGTCTGTGGCCCCTGAGGAACCAGGATGGGGCTGAACCAGTCAAGGAGAGACCAGATGATAGAGTGGCCACGAAATCCCTCCAACGAGCTTGTGCTCTAATCACACAAGGGTCAAAGAATAGAACTTAGGGCTGCTTTAATGACTCTGAGCCATCAGAATTGGGGAAGAGGTCCGAAAGAATAGGAAGAAAGAGGAAATATGTGGAGAACGGCAGGAAACATGCAGATCAGTCTAACCTGCACACACAGGGATTGGTGGGCACTCCTAGTGCTATGGCAGCCACAGAATGCAGGCACAGGGATCAGCTGGGTCAGGTGGATTCGGGCCACCATCCCAAGGGCTACTATTTCCAAGACTGTTCCCTGTCCCCCCATATCCATAGAAGACATCTTGGAGAGGAATACGGGGGGACACCAAGGTAAGAAATAGGGAAGGCTGTTTACATTTTTGTCTTTTTCCCAAAGCTGAACATTATCTAAAGCAGGTGTTTCCTTCATTAGTTTGAACTGAGTTCACCAGACAAGGCTGAAAGTTAGTGTGATTCCCAAGTCCCAGTACTAGAGATCAGGGGGAAACCCACAATATTTATTACTAAAAATAAAGAGGCATATTTCAGTTGTAGTGTAAGTTAAATGGGCAACTCTGTTATCTTTGTCTTTGAAAGCTATAAGAAATGAAGCCTGCTTATTTTCAACCAGAGGAATGCTATAGTTGACAATTTAAAAAACAGAAAGTTTATCCTTGACCCAGCATTAGCTGCATTCAAATGCAGTTGTATACAGAATGCAGTAACTGTAATCAGTTTCAAAAAGGATCACAATTCACCTAAATATTGATTTAATAAGAACTTGGTATGACCAGAGATAAATTATTTGCATGTATAAGGGAATTTTAGCTGGCATAAAGCACAGTGAGATAATTTCTCTAAATTGTTTCTCTAAGAAAAGGAAATGAAGAAATGACCATCACAAATAATGTGACAACATATTTGCAACAATTATGTGACTCAATTTTATGCACTTTTTCCACTAGAGATTTCATGTAGAAAAAACAAAAACAGAGGACACTGGATACTTTAAAGAAATCTCAGTTACATAAATGATAGTCTTCTATATAAATTATTTTAATTTAATTATGACTCAATGAATATATTTTAGCAAAAAAAGACTTGGAAATTTCTGGAGAACTTGGTTAGCATATCTTACAAATGGCAAAGACAGCAATGGAAATTATGTGATTTTAGATTTTTCTCAATTTTTACACTTCAAAATAAGGGCTAGAAATTGATGATGACATGAATATAACTATTTTCAAGTCTAATGTTCTTATTTCTTGAATATCCTTGAACAAAATCTACAGGAGAACATATTGTTTTTGTATGGCAATAAGTTTATGTGTCCGTATTATTAACTCAGGATTGTAATAAACTCTAATTATGTTTTCATTCTATAGTTACAATGATCTAAAAAAATATTATTGTCTGTCAAAGTGATGCTTGGTATAAAGATGTCATTTGAGAAACAAGGATGCAGGTTAAGGACCATGGTTCAAAACCCAGACTCAGCACAGCTTTCCAGAGATCACCACAAAGCCACTTCAAGGCACGCTTTGTCTGCTTTCACTTTACACCATGTCTTACAGACTTTGACAGATGACGATGTGTGTTGAGGAGAAACTTGAAAAGCTAGGGCCCTCCTAATCACACTTGATATAAAACAAATGTAGCATCAACGTCTAGGTTGTAAGAGCACATGATGCGCATAAACTCATTCAAGGAGGCTTTCTTCTCATGAGTGACTGAATCTTGAGGGCTCAGCATGTCTACATCTGATACACTAGCTGAATGTCATCTCGCCTTCCTTCCAGCATGCTTCCCGTTGGCAGTCCCCGGGCATCTGTGTGCCAGTCACAGCTCCTTCCCCTACTTCAGCAGCATTTAGTCTTCTTGTTGGCACCAGCCCCCTACGTCTCAGCCTCCCCTTCCTTACCATCCTGCTCATCATCCCATTTTTATATATTCTCACGTTCTAATGGGCACCAGATCCATTTGCAAGTCCTCCACCCTGAAAGGAGGTAGGTACCATGAAAAATCCTTACATAAGAGGTTCGAAAATTAGGTTTGGGAACCTTCCTAGAAAAAGTGCTACAGACCTCTTTGCTGAATATCACTATGGTCACCTTCAAAGTACTTCCCTTGGGAAGCTATGCTCTGATGCCAGCGCCTAGTCCAACCATCAAGGCAATTTTGGAACTCTTTCTGGACTGATCATCAGAGCTGTCATTGTTATTTGTTGAGGTCTGACAATGAAGTTTGCAAACTTGCCACCGTACGCTTACGTTGGCAGCACTGTACAAATAACTATCTTGGAACACCCTCCCTCCTCACCTGATAACTAACTGTACAAATAACTATCTTGGAACACCCTCCCTCCTCACCCGATAAAAGAGAAAATAAATATTGAAAGGAAGACATTTGATGACATTCAGGACATCAAGGGTAATATGATGACAGCTCTGATGGCCATTCCAGAAAAAGAGTTCCAAAATCGCCTTGACAGTAGACTAGGTGCTGGCATCAGTGCACAGCTTTCCAAGGGGGAGTACTTTGAAGGTGATTGTAATGATATTCAGCTGTGAATATGGCACTTTTTCTAGGATGAGTTTGTGAACTTAATGGTTGGATCTCGTATGTAGTATTTCATTAAAGTGTACATTGGGTAGAGTCAGGCAATTAGAAAGATTGCTTAGATGCAAACATGACTTTGCTACTGAATGTCTGTTTCTCCTAGGAAGCAACACCTTCTCCCATGGTCTCATCTCTGGGTGCCAAGGGGTCCACAGGTTGTGTGAGCTTGCTTCTTGGGAGCAAAGACCAGTGTGCCCCTGCTGCTGCGAGGGCAGCGAGGGCTGGTCTCTGCTGCGAGGGCTGGTCTCTGCAGATGTGACATTTCTGTTTCTCTGTATCTGGGTGAATCTGGCTGCTCATGTCAGTCACCCGACCACCCACCCTTCTACTCCCAGCAAGCGCTTGGAGCAGATTCAGTGTTGGATGTGCTTGCTTACTCTTTTTTCATAATCACATCAATAAGTCAACAAAGCATGGCAGCATGTGAACTGATGCAAACAAGACAAGTCCCCTAAGCAGCCCTTTGCCAGTCTCCACATGGCCTTGGGCCCGTCAGAATCTCAGAGACCCTACACTGACACCTTCTTGTTCTCAGCCAGGACTCTGCCTCTGGCCCAGTGATGTATCTTTGGGTCACAGGAGCTCACGGCCCTCAATCTGTTACCAAAGACCTACCTGAGTGACCTCCCTCATCGGGAGGAATTCCTAGCAAACTCGCATTAATTTTATGGATATAACTTCATAAATGTAAAGATATCTGACTAATGTCTGCTATTTAATGAGACTTGGGATATACATGGATTTATTTCTGAGTATGTTTTTGGTTAACAGAAGAATTTTGAGTCAGCAGCAGTTCCTGTCAGGGACACTTAGAAAAAAGAGCCGGGCGCGGTGGCTCACTCCTGTAATCCTAGCACTTTGGGAGACCAAGGCAAGAGAATTACTCGAGCCATGAATTCGAGACCAGTCTGAGCAACATGGTAAGACCTCGTCTATACAATACATCAACAAATTAGTCAGGCATGGTGGCGCATGCCTGTAGTTCCAACTACTTGGAAGGCTGAGGAGGAAGGATTGCCTGAACCCAGCAGGTCAATGCTGGAGTGGCCGTGAGCATGTCACTGTACTCCAGCCTGGATGACAGAGTGAGACTCTAACTCAGAAAAATAAAAATAAAAAACAAGAACAAAGTAATAGACAAAGGAGGCAGAGAGAATTGGTAGGAAAGGAATAGAAATGTAGGCAGTGAAATACTAGAAAGAGAAGAGAGGCCACCCAAAGGAAGTTAGGGTCACCAAACCAAGGCCTGTGAGCACATCTGGCAGAGAGAAGCATTGAAGGGTGGTGGTGGTGTTGAGAGGTGGAAACAGAAGTCAACTATCTTGGAGTTACACATTCAGAAAGATCTTTGTAGCAATTAGCCAGTCATCTATGGGATTCCATTTTCTCCTTCTGAATGAACAAAACACTTGTTTGTTTAGAGCAGACATGCCATCAGCTCAAAATGACTTCCTAGACCCCCTCAGCTAAGGGCTCAGTGTGACACCACTGAGATGTAGGTAACAAAGCCTCAGGAAGAAAAGGATACTGCTATCCTCTGCTACCCTTTCTCCCAAGTCCTGAGGCTGAGTGGTTCAGAGGCAGCAGCCATCTTGCAGCCATGAGGAAGCAAACCATGACTAAGGCTTGAGGCAGCTGAAGGAGGGGAGGAGCATGATCCCTGATGAAGGCTCCAGCCATGACGCTTTTTGTTATTTGATGCGGAGTGCATTTATTTTCTCTTCTTTAAGTCAGAGTCTCACTCTGTTGCCCAAGCTGGAGTGCATTGGCACGCTCATGGCCACTGCAGCCTTGACTTGCTGGGCTCAGGCGATCCTTCTTCCTCATCCTTCCAAGTAAATGGAACCACAGGTATGCGTCACCATGCCCAGCTAATTTTTTATTTTTTTGTAGAGACAAGGTCTCATCAAGTTGCCCAGGTTGGGCCCAAACCCCTAGGCTCAGTCAATCAATCCTTTTGCCTCTGGCTCCCAAAGAACTGGGATTACAGGTGTGAGCCACTGTGCCTGCCCTGGAGTACATTTCTAATAGACAGAGTATGCTACTCTTGGGAAGAAACCCACCCTGATGAGAAAAGATACTCCTGAAAAATTATCTGTAACAGGCTGGGCTCAGTGGCTGTAATCCCAGCACTTTGGGAGGCCAAGGCGAGTGAATTGCCACGGGCAATGCTTCTCTCTGCCTGGGCAACTTGGCGAGACCTCGTCTCTACAATAAATAAAAAATTAGCCAGGTGCGGTAGTGCATGCCTGTAGTTCTGGCTACTTGAAATGTTGAGGCGGAAAGATCGCTGGAACCTAGCAGGTTGATGCTGGGGTGGCCGTGAGCATGCCACTGCACTCCAGCCTGGGCAACAAAGTGAGACTCCAACTCAAAAAATAAATAAATAGATAGATAAATAATCTGTAACAAAATTAAATTAAATACCTCTCACTGAAATGGTGAGGGATGGATTATCAGTTAAATTTCCAGTGAATAAGGAATGAAAAATTGAAATTAACTATAAATTAATTACTCATTATTATTCATATAGAATGAGTAAAATAATATGAACATTATTTCTAATTTGGATATTGTCATTGCTGCTGCATTTTAGTAAACCTTAAAATAGAAGAGTTTTTTTTTGAGTCGGAGACTCACTCTGTCACCCAGGCTGGAGTGCAGTGGCACACTCACGGCCACTGCAGCCTCAACCAGCTGGGCTCAGGCAATTCTCTCACCTCTGTCTCCCAAAGTGCTGGGATTACAGGCTTGAGCCACCGCGCCTGGCAAAATAGAAGAGATTTTAAGTTGACGTACAACCTGAGTCTGTCAAGTGTTTCTAATTTCTTTGTATATTGTTTTGAGTTCTTCCACCTCAAACAGTACTTCTTTGGGTCTTTTCATAAACCTACGTCTGGTTAGGGAAGAACTACTATGTTGTAATCCTCTAGTACTTTGAGCCCAGGCATCTACACACCCCAGCAGCCATTGTCTTACTGCCACTTATTCAACTGTCCTCGCAGTTTCTGGGGTTTGGGTGTAACCCCTTAGAAGCCAAGTCATGAGCTGGATAAGGAACTAACACCTGCAACAATGCTGTTCGCTCCATAGTTTCCTTAACAAACGCTTTGTTGTTGGGGCAAATCCTAAGGATATACGCCCGAGGTGAGTTATGGGGAATTAATTAAAGGCGCTTGAGATTTTAAGAATGGGTTGCAACCCAGATTTTCTGATCCCTGATTCATACTGTTTCACAGATTCTACCCACCTTGGGTAAACAGTATGCGTGATAATACAATTGGTATGGACATAGGACACATCTCTAGATAACTCCCTTGGGGAAATGTTAATATTAATATGTAGTAAAAAGAATATGCCTTCTAAAATTTGAATAGAAAAAAGTGGTATTTCTTCTATCGTTTGAATAAAAAACAAATGCATTTAAAATCTGTACATAGCACACAAGTAGGTAAAAGAAATTTATCAGATGAAAAAATAATCAATTCTATTTTAACTATCTGTTTTAGAGTTATATTAGTATCTTCTTCAGAATTGTATTAGGTGAACTTCAGTTCTACTTATTCTGTCAGAACTGCCAACCCTTCTGTTACCCAGTTTGGAAGATGGAGCATGGATCAGATGTTAGTTCTACCTTAGATAAAGTCAATCATTTCCTTCCCGTTTAATAGGTGAATTTAAGAAAGAAAATGGACCCCGTGGAGATACCGCACAAACAGGAGATGAGCATGTTCCAAAGGACAGTGTATGCCATGGAGTCTTACAGGCTTTGTATTCCAAGGATTGGTTCAATACTTCATTACTCAGAAAGTGTGTTTGTTCAGGCGAGACTTTCAAATCATCTCCTCTGTGGTCAGAGGAATGCTAATGACTGTGTGACAGCTTGTCACACACATCAGGGTTTTTTTGTTTTTGCTGGCATCCCTGGCCAGTGCTCCTCCTTTCTGGCAGCTGTGATGGTGCAGACTGCCAAGAGGCACCTTCCCCACGGTCTTGAGAGGCTTCTGTGTCCAGCAAGGCTTCTCTTGTCGCTTCTGAATTACATCTCCATTCCAAGTCTCTCTAGCATTTATAGTCACACTGGTGCCATTTTAATTTGCATTTGTTATGTTACTTTACATGACTCCTTTTTTTGCTTCATAAATCTGTGTCTGATATTCCCAGCAGATCAAGGTGCCTGGAGTACCTCTTTCTCTTGGACTCAAAGAAGCTCCCCAGAGACCATGGCTTTGAGATCGTTTATAGTCATGTAGGACAGTGTTTCCACCACAAACTCTCTTGCAGACTGGAAAGTGTCCTGAATCACTGAGTGGGGAAGAGAAGGGAGTAGGAAGAAGTGAAATCAAAATCCAGTCACCATATGCCCAAAGAGGGATGTTCAGTCACCACCATGTCCCTGAAGAGGCAGAGGGTGCCGGGCAGGAGGCCTTGGACTCTCTGGTCTTATCTCCTAGCAAACACCAGGCAGACTGCTCATCCACCAACATCAACCTCCTACTTTTATCTTCGGGTAAAATTATTCTATACACAATTAGCAATACTTCTCACAATGATATATGATGCCAAAACAATACCTAAATGCCCCAGCTCAAGGTATGATCTCAAGTGTGTTCCAGTCAGTCCACGCCCAAGCACAGGAGTTGGGGGTTCTGTCTCCTACTCCTTCACCATCCCTGGGGGTGTTTAGATCCAACACTCAGAGAGTTTACAATTATTCTGTTTTGGGTTGTTTTTTTTTTTTATTTGGAGTCTCTCTATTTCACCCAGGCTAGAGTGCAGTGGCATACTCACAGCCACCGCAGCCTTGACCTGCTGGACTCTGGTAGTTCTTTCACCTCAGCCTTCCAAGTAACTGGAACTACAGCCCCCACACCTGGCTAATTTTTTGACTTATTGTAGAGACGAGGTCTTGCTATGTTGCCCAGACTGGTCTCGAACCCCCAGGCTCAGCCAATCCTCTCACCTCGGCCTCCCCAAGTGCTGGGATTATAGACTTGAGCCACTGCACCCAGTCTTATTCTGTTTTTTAAAGAGGGCAGTTGTCTACCTGGGCATCATTCCAGCAGGACTGAGTGATGTTCTGGAGCCCAGTGGATGGGCATCATGCAACAGGGGCTTGCAAGCATGGTACAGCCTGTGGGGTGTGGGAAGGAAGAGGGACATCAATGGTTCTCGGCACAGGCACACAGGCAGGAAGTCAGCTACTGGGTGACTGTGGCAGTAAGTACAGAAAACAGTTGATGGACAAGTCAACATCGGGAAGGGCATGCACGGGGGTGTTGGTTAAGTCTCCAAAACCACTCACTGTTGTGCTTTCTGTTTTAGACAACGACTAGGAGGGAATGAGGTAGAGGGTGAGACCAGAAGAAGACGAAGGAAAGCAGTACAGCATGGCTGAGACTAGGTGTCTTGGGTGAGAATGGGTGGTTTATTGTCATGGCCTGCATGAGTGGAGCGTGTGTGGGGGAGGCAAAGGACATGCTACAAGTAAAATGTTGACTGCATGGGTTAGGGATACTGGCTACTGGAAGGTTCATGCCCCCACTCCACCCCAGAATCCCAGCTTCCTGTCTTGTTCACCGCTGTCACCCAGCTCCTGGAAAAGCCTGGCATCTAGCAGATGCACAATAAATCTTTGTCGAATCAGTGGTTCATTAACTGGCTGCCACCCATCTCACCTGAAGCCCCAGCGAACCTTCAGAGACCCAATCTGGGTTTAGAAGCTGCGCATTCGATTCAAAGCAAAGAATCCCTCCTGCATTTCTACGCCTCTGTCTCTCTCCTTCCCCAGCACCACTTATTTACTTTCTTTGACCTGCAAGGGGGCCTATTTGGTCCCTGCCGAGTCCCAACAGCGGCCCTCAAAGGAATTTCCCCATATACCCCACCCCACCTCTGCTCCGCCGCAATGCATGGTGGGCGTCTCCCTTCTCCTCCAAGCAGAGAGCTCTCCTCAGCACCGCTGAGGTAACAGGGAGGGGGCAACAGGGAGCATTTTTGCCAGTACAGACAAAGCTTAGATGAAAAGTAGAGACATGGGAGAGGGGTGGATAGGAACTTCCTGGGGGAAAGTATTTCTCCCTGAATTCAATCCATTATTAAACAAGGAACCAGCCCTACTGATTTGATTCCCTGGCTTACGACACAACTATATGCAGTAGAGCTTCTGAATGGCACAGAGTGACTTCCTGCAGGAATACTTAGTTTTTTCCAGGGACAGATATAGCCTTGGCATGTGGTCTGATTATATAGGATTTTTTACTGCATGTGTGCTGGTCTCCTTTTTTCAACGCATAACTGGAGACCCTTTGCTGCTACCCCAAAACCTTTTTGAAATTATGCAGTGATAAATAAGATCATTCTCTATAGACAGCTTTATCCAAAAAAATTAGAAAATATGGACAATCCTTCTTGAGCATGCCTTTGGTTTCCTGAGGTCACTTAGGTGATGTGGAATTCTTTAAAAATGTAGATAGATTTTGATAACATGATTGTCAAGGTCCTATTACATCACTAGTATCCACCAGGTTGAAAAGTTTTTGAGCAATTCTCTCCCTGAGCCTCAAATCTCTCCCTGAGCTCCTGGTCTCACCCTCTGCTTCATTCCCTCCTAGTCGTTGTCTAAAACAGAAGCACAACAGCAAGTGGTTTTGGAGATTTAGCCAATACCCCACCCGCTTCTCATCCTGAGCCTAACATGGCGACTTGCTCATAATCTTCACTGAATAAATACTGGTTTGATAAATGAAAGCATTCATTCATCTACATGACATGAAGAATTTGGATAAACGGCTGCCATTTCTCTTCTTCTAACAAGAGGGAAGCAGTTCAACAAACACATGTAAGTTTGGTAGACTTTGCAAGGTTTCTTGAATATTTGGAAATCAATGAGTTCATTTCCCAGACACAGAGTACATTATGATTTAGTCTTGTGCCTCTTATTTTTAACCAGTTTGGTTCTTTTCACTACAGCATCCATGGATCCTATCAACAAAAACAGGAAGGAAAGTAGAGGCAGTAGGTTGCCCTTATCGCAACAGGATGGATGGCAGTGGGAATGAAGAGGGGCAGGAGACCCTTTAGAATGACTAGGTAGGCTTTATGTTTGCAAGAGGGCTGAAAGGATAATATGAGACGAGGTGGGCCAGTGCTTGTACAGTGAGAATAATGCAAGATTGCAACCAAGTAAGAAGTAGAAGGAAAAAAAGTGTATTATTCACCTTTCACAGATTGTAAAGGGGGCCGACACTCAGAGGCAAGTGTGGCATTGAAGGGCCAAGAATTGGCCAAGAAAAGGGCCTTTGGGGTAAGGGGGTTTGGGCCCGGAAGGGTCTGGACCAAAAGGAATGTCCAGGGCTGTGGTCTTTGATGTTGATTGTAGTCACATGAGTCTTAGATCTTGATTTTGCCAGATATTAGCATCACATGACCTTGGGTGGTAGGCTAGATGGGAGGAGACGGGGGAGGGGCTTTTCCTACAAGAGACCTGTCAGATGCTTTCAATCCACAAGCTCCCTAGCAAAAAGATGGTCTTATTATCAATTATGCTAAACCATGAATTGAAAGGTTGGGCTGTCCTTGTCTTGCATCCAATGGAGATTTGCTGAGGGGGTAGGGTAGGCTGCCAGCTTGGCCTGCAGTAAAATGTCTAGATGCTTTCTAAAACCTATCTATTGGAAATTTATCTATCTGCATCTAACCTATGCTAGATTCAAAGCATGTCATTCTAAGCAAAAATGGTTATGCTGAGGCAAACTGGGAACTAAATTTATTCTAAGTATCTCAAAGTCCCTCTTCTCAAGGACTCTCTTCCAGGTGACTGTGTCTCCTCTACTGTGTCAACTTTGCATTGGCAGGAAGTATTCAGAAAATGTACAAATGAAAAATTCAAGAGTGGATGTACCAGTGGAAGAAAAGACACACATGGATGCTGCTTTTCCACTCTTTCAAGGGGAATCTGGTCCTTGGGCACTTGGCTTGGTCCCACCCACTTTTCTTTTTGGGAGTCGTGGCTGAGGACTTGGCCCTAATTATAAGTTCTGGTTGTTGAAGCTGCTGTTTATGCATGAAGAACTACTCAGAATATCACTGTAATTACACATCTGCCCCTCTGAGCTTTTCAAAAATAGGAGCATGACTGATATGTTTGGAAAAGGTTTTAAAAAGTGCTCAGTGCTAAAAGGAAAATGGGCTAAAATTCTGCTGGCATTTCATCATAGTTCTGTATTTTAAGATGATCTTGATTGCAACAGTAATACCTTGACTTTGTAAGAGTCTTCAAAGTTTTAACCCTCATCATACATACTTTCTCCCCTGGGCATAAAATGTAGGCTTTGATGGTTATAATTATACCCAATTTGCTGATAAGAAAATAGGAGCAGAGACTTGTCTTCGGTGCCTTCTCCCTGTGCTGTGGTCTCTGCAGGGACGCTCCCATCACCACAGATTCCGTGACCTCTAACGTGTGGGCAGAGAATGCCAAATCATTATCTTTACCTAAGACTTCTCATTTGAGCTCAAGTCCCACGTATCCTTTCAGACACTGTCCACTGATGTCCCAGCAGTACCTTAAAATTCATATTTAAGAGCCAAATGCATCCTCTTTACTTTGATCTTGTCCCATTTGTCCTGGTTAATGGTCTTGCTAACCAACTCGTTCCCCGCCCAGAGTCCTAGGCCCAGCTCCACCTCATGGCTTTTCTCTCATCTCTTCTTTTTTTTTTTTTTCTGAGTTGGAGTCTCACTATGTCACCCAGACTGGAGTGCAGTGGCCGCTCCCGGCCACCGCAGCCTTGACCTGCTGGGCTCTGGCGATCCTTCCGCCTCAGCCTTCCAAGCAGCCGGAACTACAGGTGCGCGCTACCACGCCCGGCTAATTTTTGATTTATTGTAGAGATGAGGTCTCGTCAAGTTGCCCAGGCGGGTCTCGAACCCATGGGCTCAGACAATCCACTCACCTCAGCCTCCCAAAGGTGCAGGATTACAGGCTGAGCCACCGAGCCTGGCTCTCTCATCTCTTCTTGATGTGTGACCTCCTCCACTGCCACTGCTTAGCTCAGCACTTTATAATCTATTCTGTGGACTACTGAGATGATGTTCTGATGATTGTTCCTGCTCCTTGCCTGGACCAGTCCAGTGGGTGGCTGCCAGAGTGAGCTCCTTAAATCACACATCTGAAATGGTTACTCCAATGAAATGCCTTAAACAGCTTTCTCTAGCTGCCAGCTCTTCCATATGATCTGCCCTCTGCCCATTTCTCCAGCTTTATAGCCTTACGTTTCCATATCTACCTACCCTTCAGCTATTTGTATGGTAACTGATTCCTATCTGCTACTGTCCATAGAAGCAAGAAAGTTATAGGATTCCATTTAAATAGCATTCTTGGAATGACAAACTTTTAGAAATGAAGACCAGGTTAGTAGTTGCCAGGGGCTGGGGCGGGGGAGACTGGGGAGAGTAGTGGCAGATGGAAAGTGGGTGTGGCTATAAAATGACAACACAAGAGATCCTGGTGGTGATAGCAATGTTTTGTATCTTGACTGCATCAATATGAACATCCTGGTTGTGATGTTGTACTAACGCTCTGCAAGGTGTTACCAGTGGGAGAACTTGGCAAAGGGTACATGGAATTTCCTCTTGCTCTCTATCATTTCTTACAGTGTCATATGAATCTATAATTATCTACAAATAGTTTAACGAAATAAACAGACAAAAATATTATACTAAACAAAAGTTGGTTCGAGTAACTATTTTGAGGATTATTGAAGACTAAATCACAGTGTCCATACTAGTTGCTATAACAAAACACCCGAGACTGGCTAAATTACAAATGACAGGAATTTATTTCTCACCTGGAGACTAGAATTCCAAGATCCGGGTATCAGTAAGTTCAGTGTCTGGTGAGGGCCTGGACTCTGCTTCCAAGATGGCGCTATGTTACTGCATCCTCCATGAACACTGTGTCCTCACGTGACAGAAAGGTGGAAGGGCAAAAGAGCCTGGTTAGTTCTCTCCACTCCTTTCATAAGGTCATGAATCCCATTCATGAGACTCCCCCATAAGACTTCACCTCCTAAAGACCCCATCTCTTAATACTATCACATTGGTGATGAAGTTTCAACATAAGAATTTTGAGGACACATTCAGTCCAAAGCACCTAGAACCATTATTTATTAGCTATTTATGAGTTGCACAGTCCTAACTGATCTGAGCCTCAGTGTCCCTCCTGTGTATCATGGGAGACAGAAATATAGTAAAGCTTCCAAATACTGTGCCGTGATACCCTGGTATCTCAAATATGTACAAGGATTCTAAAATATTGGCTGCTGCCACTGGGTGGTTCTCCTCTGGTTTTTAGCAGAGACGTTGACCTCAGTGTAGTAGACAACCATTACCATTGCCTATGTGAGTCATGACTTGAAAAAAGTTTTGCTTGATTGTGCTGTTGTGAGGATTAACTGAGATGATACATGCAAAAAGCCCAGGATAGCATCTACACTGTAGAAGGCATTAAAAGGCATCTTACTTGTTGTTTTGCAAATGAATCACTTTTTCTCAAAGGAAGAGAATATTTCACATTTATTGGCCATTTACTGTGCATCAGGCATTTTACATACTGTACCTGGTCTCATTTAAACCTCATAATGAATTTATGAGCTAAATAGTATTTTACTTGAAACCGGCTGAATTTTTCCATAGAACTGATACTTATGTTTTTTTTTTTTTAAATAAACATAGAAATGAACCCTCCCTTCAAAACTTAAATTGCCTTATTTGAGTTCCTTACTCAGGAGACTGACCCTCAGGCTGGAGACAAACTCACCAGGATAATGCATCCAGACACTGAAATGCGAGGCCCCTCAGCACAATGGCTTCCTGCTCCTCCTTAACTGCTGGTCTACATTCCTTCCCCCATTATATAAACCCCCAATTTCAATCAATTGGAGGGAGGAATTTGAGACTGATCTCCCTTCTCCTTGGCTGAATCCACCCCATTCAAAGCCTTCTTCTCCAGCAAAAATCGTTGTCTCAGTCATTGTCTTTGTGCAGTGAGCAACAGGACCTCGACTGAACCTCTGGCATTTTAGTGACGTGTCCACAGAAAAACAACACCCAGAGAAGTTTACTATCCCCCTCAAAATCTCCTAGTCAATAAATGGCCAGCCTAATATTTTAACCCAAGGGTTTTCATGCCAGAGCCCAAGTTCTTAACATGGAGTAATGTTACTTGAGAGGCTCCACATTCTGTAAAATCTTCTACTAATGGTGAATGAGAAATCTGTCTTTATACTGTAGGGATCAGAATATGCCACCCCAAAATATGGCATAAGGAGTATCCCGAGTTGAAAACCACAGAGAATTAGCAGACATCAAAAAAAGCCCTCTGTTCTCCCTACCTGAGGCAGGGGCCCTTCTGAAAATGCAAAGTTAAGAAAAGGAAAAATAAGTTACTTGCTGCTTCTCTGTGCTACTCTTTTCACGGGTTTTGCATTTTGGTAGGCTCCATGTTCAAACTTTTGGCAGAATCCAATCAGAATAGTGATCTTGTAAGCCAATCAGCAAATAGGACATGTAAATAAAATAATTATATAAAACCAATCAGTGTGTAACATGTAATGCTAACTGAAGCCTTGATCTACAAAATATCCAATCAAATGAATAATGCCAAACTGTAACCTTAGGGTAGACAAAGAGGTTACAATCCCAAAACACACAGTTGGCCTAAAAGAACATGAAATTCCATGTGTAAAGTCATTTCCTTCTCCTCTACCAGGAAGAGAAGGACAACTTTCAGGCACTTAATCACTGGAGACAACTGTAGATTCTTGTCAACCTCGAGATGGCACAGAGAGGAAGTTACAAAACAAGCTTCTCTAAATCGCCCTGATCTCCCATTAGTTTCACCCATACGTTTACCTTTAAAAGTGTGCCACCCCTAAAAACCTAAACTTCATCTCCTTTGTCTCATCATTATTCTACAAGCTTATTGCTGTTGTTAAAATGCTATGGAAGCCCCAAGTTCTAACCATTCTTTTGGGTTAGACATTACGAAGTTTTTCCCACATGTATATATGAAGCATGCATTAATTAATTTTGAATTTTTTCTTGTTAATCTGCTTTTTTTTGTTTGTTTGTTTGTTTTTTTGAGTTGGAGTCTCACTCTGTCGCCCAGACTGGAGTGCAGTGGCCGCTCCCAGCCACCGCAGCCTCGACCTGCTGGACTCCGGCGATCCTTCCGCCTCAGCCTTCCAAGTAGCCGGAATTACTGGCATGCGCTACCAAGCCCGGCTGATTTTTTTATTTATTGTAGAGATGAGGTCTCGCTGCCCAGGCGGGTTTTGAACCCACAGGCTCAGGCAATCCACTCACCTCAGCCTTCCAAAGGCGCAGGATTACAGGCTGAGCCACCGAGCCCGTCTAATCTGTTTTTTTTATAGGGCTCCAACCACGGGCCTAAAAGGGTAGAGAAAAGGAATTTTTTTTCTTCCCCAAAATATGAGAATTTAAAGGGCATGTGTCAGGGCCAGTTGCAGTGTTTCACACTAATAATCCTAGCACTTTGAGAGGCCAAGGCAAGAACCAGTCAGAGTGAGACCTCTACAAAAAAATTTAAAAATTAGCTGGCCATGGCAGCATGTACCTGTAGTCCTAGCTACTAGGGAGGCTGAGACAAAAGGATCACCTGAGCCCAGGAGTAAAAGCCATAGTGAACCATGACTGTGCCCCTGCACTCCCGCCTGGGCAACAGAGACTCCAATTCTAAAAAAAAAAAAAAAAAAAAAAGTGTGTGTCAGGATAGGTCAGAGTCCCATGCAGGCTTCATTTCTATCATCAAAATAAATATAGTGCAAACATCTATGCAAAGTAATAATTTAGGTACTGTTAGTAATAGTTATTTGGTATAAGTTAATTTTCCATATTCCTTGGGGAAGGAACCTCAGTAATCTTCACTTCTGGGACCCCTATAAGGCAGGCAGTTTGGTACTGTTTGCAGCCTCACAGAAGACAGAAACAAGCAAAAGAGAAAAGGCAGAACTCAGAAGTCTAGTGCTTGGCACTGTGGCACTGTTCTTTCTAGAACAGCCCAAGTTCTTTTTGGATAGAATGGGACTCAGGGCGATTGGACCACTTTACAGATATTTATTCTAAACAGGTACCAGTTCTTCCCATCTGCTTTAACAATCCCCAGTGCCTTATACTGACTAAGTGGCGGTTTTCTACTAAATGATAGAATATTCTCGCTAAGTTAGTAGACAATATACCAAAGGGGGAGGGTAAGCCCTGCACAATCTTAAAGTGATCATAGCAAAATGAAATATAATCATCCGTTTAACAGTGAGGACTTCATTGAATTACCACACAACGGGAGCAATTTCCATATAATTAACTGTTGTTTTGGATACAGAGTGACTAAGACAGCCCTCTGGTTTCCCTGTAGGTAAAAAGCTATTCGCTTGGCAGATGTTACATTCCCTATCATTTGCTTTTCAATGCATACTTTCCTTTTCTTTGCAGTGAACTTAACACAATCCACTTTAAAACAACAAATGTTTATCGAATACTTACTATGCATAAGGCAATTTGTTAGGCCTGAGAAGAGAAATAAAAATATACCTCGGATACTTTCTCTCAAGAATGCTATGTGTTCATAAATTGAGAGGATCTATGGCAGAATAAAATAGTGAGTAAGCACATCTCATCTGGGTGGGAAAGTTTTGTCTTGCTTTTGAGATGAAACCGGAAGGTAGGCAATATTTTTTTTTTTTTTAAATTTTAAAGATGGGTACAATTCAGGATAGGTATACAAGTGGTCACCATACAGGTAAAGTTTGGGCCTCCCTTTGGTCTCCACTTGACCTGTTTGAGATAGATAACCTTATTGATGTTGTGTCCCCATCCCCTACCCTTGCAGTATCCCATTACTGCCAGTCCCTTTCTTATAGTATTATGGTAAAAGTGAGAACATGTGGTACTCAGTTCTTTGTTTCTGTGATAGATCACTGAGAATGATAGACTCTAAATCCATACAAGTTGCTGTGAAGTCCATATGTTTATCCTTCTTTATGGCCATGTAATATATATATATTTTTTTTGAGTTGAAGTCTCACTCAGTTGCCCAGACTACAGTAAACATGTGTGTGCAGGTATCTTTTTTGTAGAATGATTTGAGTTCCTCCAGGCATATTCCCAGTAGGAGGATTGCTGGGCCATATGGAAGGTCAACACCTAATTCTTTCAGAAATCACCACACTGTTTTCCAAAGAGGTTACTCTAGTTTGCATTCCCATCAGCAGTGTAGAAGCTTTCCAGTAGGCAAAATTTGAAAGACTCAGATAAGTGAAGGAATTTCCAAGAAAAGGGAATAATGTCTATCAAAATATGAGGCAGATAGTTTTGGAGTGCGTCTTAGTTTTTTTCAGGCTGCTATAGCAAAATATCATAAACTGGGTAGCTGATAAACAGCAGAAATTTATTTTTCACAGTTCTAGATGCTGGTTCAAGATCAAGGCATCAGTAGATAAGGTGTCTGGCAACAATCCATTTCCCACCTCATAAATGGTACTTTCTTGCTGTGTCCTCATCTGGAGAAAGGGGCTAGCTAGCTCTCTGAGGTTTCTGTTTTTGTTTTCCTGTTTTTTATTTTTTGAGTTGGAGTCTCACTCTGTAGCCCAGGCTGGAATGCAGTGGCATGATCATAGCTACAGCAGCCTCGACCTGCTGGGCTTAGGTGATCCTTCCACCTCAGCCTTCCAAGTAGCTGGAACCACAGGCACATGCCAGTGTGTCCAGCTAGTTTTTTGACGTATTATAGAGATGAGGTCTTGCCAAATTGCTCAGACAATCCTTTTGCCTTTGTAAGGTTTGCTGAAAAGGAGCACACACTCTATGTTCAGGCAAAGGAGTTTATTAAAGTAAAATGCCTGGGCTGACACCAAAGTGGCATCAGACCTGACTTGAAGAAGGGAGGGTCTTTAATGTGCAAGTTGGATAAGGGGGCCGGGAGTGGGAAGTTTTTGCAAGCAGTTAAGTTTGGGGGTAGGGGGTAGGGACTCCATGGGAAGACGGAGAGGTCTTCTGCTCCCATCTCTGTGAGCCAGCTTGAGGGTTTGAGCAGAGCCTTCTTATTTTGCAATGTTAAGACAGGCTTGGCTGGGTGCGGTGGCTCAGCCTGTAATCCCAGCACTTTGAGAGGCCATAGCTAGAGGATTACCTGAGTCCAGGGCTTCAAGACCAGCCTGGGCAACTTGGTGAGACCTCGTCTCTACAATAAGTCAAAAAATAAGCCAGGCGTGGTAGCACATGCCTGTGGTTCCAGCTACTTGGAAGGCTGAGGTGGAAGGATCATCGCCTAAGCCCAGCAGGTCGAGGCTACAGTGGCCACAAGCATGCCACTGCACTGCAGCCTGGGCAACAGAGTGAGACCCAACTCAAAAAAAAAAGACAAGTTTGAGGGGGAATTACAGCAGGGCCTTCCTGCTTTGCAATGTTAAAACAGGCTTGAGTGGCAGTTTCCTCTGTCAATTAGCAGTGGGGAAGGGGTGGGGAGGGGTGAGTGGGGGTTGTAGCTCCCTTACAGCCTCAGCCTCCCAAAGTGCTAGGATGACAGGCATGAGCCATCATGCCGGTTGAGCTCTTTCTTATAAGGGCACTAATCATGAGGGTGGGTCTTCAAAGTCCACACCTCCTAATGCTATCACCTTGGGGATTAGGGTTTCACCATATAAATTTTGGGATGACACAAACATACAGATCATAGCAGAGCATTTTCAGGGAAGTATGGGAGATGTGGTTGACAGAAATGTAAAGGATCACAGTAGAGTAAGGCTAGTCTGGGTTGCCAACCAAAACCAGAATTTTAACCCCCCCAATCAACCGAATGACCCCACTCTGGGTCAAGGGAAACCTGAACAACTAAATTCAGGTCATGATAGTAAAGGAGATTGGATGCATCTCTCACCAAAGAAAATCTCAGAACATGATCGCTTTGCTGGTGAATTCTAGCAAACATATCAATCCTTCTCAAACTCTTCAAAAAATATAGTGATGAGGAAACACTTTCAAACTCATTTTATGATACCAGCATTATCCTGATATGAAAGCCAAACAAAGACACTACAAGAAAGGTAAACTATAGGCTAATATCCCTAATGATGACATATGCAAAAAATCTCAGCAAAGTAGTAGCCAGCCAAATTCAAAAGCACATTAAAGGAATCATATAGGATGTTCAAGTGACATTTATCCCAGTGATGCAAGGATGGTTTAAAATACACAATACTATAAATGTGATACACCATATTTATTAACAGAATGAAGAACAAAGACCAAATCATCATTGATCATCTCAAGAGAGGCAGAAAAAGCATTTGACAAAACATAAGATCGTTTCATGATTAAAACTCTCAATGGGCCGGGTGCTCATGTCTATAAACTCAGCACATTGGGAGGCTGAGGTGAGAGGACTGCCTGGGCCCATGGATTTGAGACCAGCCTGGGCAACTTAGCAAGACCTCATTTCTACAATAAATAAAAAAGTTAGCTGGGTGTGGCAGTGCAAGCCTGTGGTTCCAGCTACTTGGAAGGCTGAGACAGAAGGATCACCTGAGCCTAGCAGGTCAAGGCTGCAGTGGCTGTGAGTGTGCCACTACACTCCAGCCAGGGTGAAAGAGTGAGATATCTACTAAAAAAAAAAAAAAACCCAAATTGAAAACTTTTCCTCTAAGTTCAGGAAAAAGACAAGGATGACTATTATCCCCACTTCCATCAATATAGTATTTGAAGTTCTAGCCAGATCAATTAGGCAAGGGGGAAAAAAAAGGAACAAATCAGAAAGGAAAAAGTAGAATTGTCTATTTGCAGATGACATAACCTTGCATGTAGAGATCTTAAAGGCTTAACCAGAAAGCTTTTCGAACTAATAAACAAATTCAGTAAAGATTCAGTATACAAAATCAACAACATTTTTGTGTGTGGGGGGGGTAGGGGATAGACAGGATCACTCATGTTGCCCAAGCTGGTCTCTGGTCTTGAACTCCTGGCCTCAAGTGATCTTCCAGCCTCAGCCTTCTAATGTGCTGAATTGCAAGTGTGAGCCATTGTGCCAGGCCAGTATCATTTCTGTACACTAACAGTGAACTATCTGAAAAAAAATCAAGAAAACAATCTCATTTAAAATAGTATCAAAAATGTAAAACACTTAGGAATAAATTTAGCCAAGGAGGTGAAAGATCTGTATACTGAAAATTATACAATATTGATTTTTATCTATCTATCTATCTATCTATCTATCTATCTATCTATCTATCTATCTACTGAGTTGGAGTCTTACTCTGTCACTCAGGCAGGAGTGCAGGGGCACACTCACAGTTAGCACAGCCTCAACCTGCTGAGCTCAGGTGATCCTTCTGCCTCAGCCTTCCAAGTAGCTGGAAGTACAGGCACGTGCCACCATGTTTGGCTAATTCTTTGGTTTATTGTAGAGACGAGGTCTCTCCAAGTTGCCCAGGCTGGTCTCAAACCCCTGGGCTTAGGCAATCCTCTGGCCTCCATCTCTCAAAGGGCTGGATTACAGGTGTGAGCCACCATGCCCAGTCAATATTGATTTTAAAAATTAGCAGTGACACAAATATATGGGAAGACATCCTATATTCATGGATTAGAAGATTTAATATTGTTAAAATGTCCATATTACCCGAAGTGATCTACAGATCAATGCAATTCATACCAAAATTCCAATTATATTTTTTCACAGAAATAGAAAAAAACATTCTAAGGCCTATATGGAACTACCAACCCCACCCCCAATCCCAATCCCAAATAGCCAAAACAATCTTAAGAACAACAAAGCTAGAGGCATCAACATTGCTAAAGTTTTGTGATATAATCAAAACAATCAAGGCAGTATAGTACTAGCATCAAACTAGACACATAGATTGATGGAGCAGAGAGCCCAGCAATAAACTCACACATATATATTCACTAATCTTTGGGCAAGGCACCAAGAATACACAAAAGAATAAGAAGAGTTTCTTCAGAAAATAGTGCTGGAAAAACTAGATATCCCCTGCAAGAGAATGAAACTGAGCACTTACCTTACACATGCAAAAATCACTCCAGAATGGATTAAAGCCTTACTTACTTGTTAGAACTGATCTGTAAAATGACTAAAAGAAAACCTAGGGGAAAGCCTCTTGACGTTGGACATGGCAGTGATTTTTCAAATATCACACCAAAAGTTCAGACAATGAAAGCAAGAATAAATAAGTGTGCCTACCTCAAAGTAAACAGTTTCTGCACAGCAAAGGAATCAATCCAACAAGATGGAATGGCCTCCCGTGGGATGAGAGAAAATATTTGCAAACCACATATCTGTTACAGGTCTAATATGTAAAATAGAAAAAGAACTGATACTACTCAATAGCATAAAAACAACCTAACTAAAAAATGGGCCCAGGACTTGAACAGACATTTTTCCAAATAAGACATACTAATGGCCAACAAGTATATGAGAAAATGGTCAACAACACTAATCAGAGAAATGTAAATCAAAACCACAGTGAGATATCACCTTATACATACTATGATGGCTATTATGAAAAAGTCAAAAAATTACAAGTGTTGGCAAGAATGGGAACCTGGTACACTGTTGTTGGGATTGAAAAGTATTATAGTCATTATGGAAAATGGTATGCTTGTGCCTCGTAAAAACTAAAAATAAAGCTATCATATGATCTAACAATTTCACTTCTGGGTATATATCCAAAGGAAATAAAATCAGGATCTCAGAGATATCTGCACTCCTACATTCATTGCATCATTATACACAATAACCACTATATGGAAATAACCTGGGTATTTGTCAATGAATAAACGAGTAAAGAAAATGTGGTATCTACCCATAAAAGAATATTATTCTGCCTCAAAAAAGAAGGCAAGCTTGCCATTTGCAATAACATGGGTGAACACAGAGGACATCACACTGAGTGAAACAAGCTGGACACAGAAAGACAAATACCACATGATCTCACTTATATCAAAATCTAAAAAGTGGGAACTCAAAAGGTTGAACTCACGAAAACAGAGTAGAATTGTGGTTGCCAGGGGCTGGGAATTTTTAAAATCTCAAATCTAAAAAAAAAAATCAAACTCTTAAAACGTGGAATCTAAAAAATCTGAACCTAGAGAAACTGAGTGCAGAACAGTAGCTGCTAGGGGGTGAGAGGCAGGTGAGGGATGCTGGTCACAGGGTACAAGCTGTCAGTTAGAATCTGAGTAAGTTCTGGAGGTCTAGTGTACATTATGGTGGCTACAGTTAATATTAATATTTATATATTGTATACTTGAAATTTTCCCAAAGAGTAGATCTTAAGTGTTCTTACCAAAACAAACAGACAACAACAACAAAACCAGGGTAACTATGTGAAGTGAGGAATATGTTAATTAGACTGATGGGAGAATCATTTCACAATGTATATGTATATCAAAACATAATGTTGAACACCTTACATATATACAATGTTAATTTGTCAATCATATCTCAATACAAATGGGGGAAATTTTATAGCTATACACTATTAAAGAATATACCATACATAGAAATTTCTGTAGGAAAAATAATATCCGTTATTACTCATCTGACTCTCTCTAGCCCCTAACTTCCACTGATATGATAGCTTTTTAACGGAATTCTTAAAAACTGAAACTGACGTTTAGTTGTCTAGGAACCCAGTTGTTGTGTTTTTAAATACTGTCTGAAATTTACTTTAAATTCGTCAGTATAGGCAGTGTGATATGTAGGTATCTTTTTTTTTTTTTTTTTTTGAGTCAGAGTCTCACTGTCACCCAGACTGGAGTGTAGTAGCACGCTCACCGCAGCCTTGACCTGCTGGGTTCAGGCGATCCTTCCCCGTCAACCTTTCAAGTAGCTGGAACTTCAGGCATGTGCCACCATGCCTGGCTAACTTTTTGATTTATAGTAAAGACAAGGTCTCTCCAAGTTGCCCAGGCTAGTCTTGAACCCCTGGGCTCAGGCAATCCTCTCGTCTCAGCCTCTCAAAGTGCTAGGATTACAGGCTTGGGCCACTGTGCCCAGAGTGTGTCTTTTAAAATTAGCTTTAATCTATACCAAAGGAGATATTTAACACCCAAAGTACTCTAATCATAAGCTAACACTTGAAAGGTGGGTTGCATGTGAAAGATGCTGTTCTCTGGATGACATTTCTGCAAGAGTTTCACAAATTGCTATCTGAATCTGCACTTATGGGATTTTAGAAGGGATACTATTTTAAGACCATTTTCCCTGGGGCAAGGGGGTGGGAGTGGGTAGGGAGAGCAAGGGAGGGAGAGAGGAAGAGGGAGAATGGAAAGGGAGAAGGGAGAGAGGGAAGGAAGAGGGAGGAGGATGGAGGGGGAGGAGAGGAGGAGGGAGGGAGAAAGAGAGGGAGGAAGAGAAGGCCTGTGGAACTTGGCCCTTAATAAGGTGTTATCCCTTAGGCTTTCTGGGGGGGGGGGATTGTTAATTGATGGTTTAAAGGCACAGGTGAAGGGGGAACTTATTTACATGACTCTGATGCAGAACATTAGGTCTCATCATGCTCAAGCAGTTGTGGGATGAGGAACTAGCTGGTCCATCACAAACAACCACACAGAGGGGAAGCCTTTGCTGGGCCAAAAGCAACAGCACTCCATTGGGTTTCCACTGACAAAAGTGGGCGCCCAGGCAGCAACTATCCCAAACAAATCTATGGCAGCACTGACGCTGCTGGTTTCCTTTGCTACTATCCTGGGAATGGGATGAGGGCAAAAAAACCCCAATTATTTTTAAAAATGTATTCTCCTACATAAGTTAGCAGGTATTTCTCTTCTAACTTGGTCTATCAGAAAACAGCTGAAGAAATGATGTGGACTTGGCAGGCTTATCCGTCTGGTTTCAACACATTCTCATTTGTTGGTGCAACCAGGGAAATGGTGGCTGCTTTTTGACATCAGTACCTCTGTCTTTTCCTCACACCCCCCCACCCTTCTTCCCTCTTTCTTCCACCTGCCTCCCTGCCCCTCTAGACAGCCAGTGTCCAGGCTTCAAAGCTGGGGTTCACCCAACTTCCTCTTTTTTTCTTCTCCCCTGTAGTGGCGCCATTGTCTGAAGAGCCAGAAGAGACCCCAGATGTTGGTTTTTGGTTGGGACGGAGGCTCCTTCTCATGGTGAGGAGGCTGTGCTCAGACCCGCAGCTCAAGGGACCAGTCCCCACCCCCACACGTCCCTCCTGCCCCATGCAATCTCCCATGGGTGCAAAGTGCCCACATGCTGAATGACGGGAACTCCCAGACAAGATCTGTAAACAGCAGCCTCCCACCCCCTGCAACAGGCTGCTTTCTCACTGAAAGAACATAACATGGATTCAATATACCCAGTGAGCAGCCATTTTAACATTGCCTAAAAGCTCATGTTTTTCTAGCAGTTTATTTAACTTACCCTCTAATCACGAGCCAAAGACAGAACTGGTTTCTCAGGGGTAGCTATTGATAATTGTTTTATAACGCCCCTCCTCAGTTTGTTTTATACTAATTAGCTTTTCTATTTCAAGTATTTGCCTCCACCCATAAGACTCAAGTTAACCTAATAGCCTTTCATGACCTTAATGACACAGACCCTACCACCATGGCAGCAATCAAGTGACTAACCCACCCATCTGTCTGCTATCCATCACCTGACATCGCCATTGTCTTACTAAGTATAGTGTGGCTATGTGCTCTTTGAGCTATGGCCAGACCATGTTTTCTTTTTTTTTTTTTTTTGAGTTGGAGTCTCACTCTGTCACCCAGACTGGAATGCACTGGCCACTCCCAGCCACCGCAGCCTCAACCTGCTGGGCTCCTACGATCCTTCCGCCTCAGCCTTCCAAGTAGCTGGAATTACAGGCATGTGCTATCACGCCCGGCTGACTTTTGATTTATTGTAGAGATGAGGTCTCACTGCCCAGGTGGGTCTCAAACCCGCGGGCTCAGGCAATCCACTCACCTCAGCCTCCCAAAGGCGTAGTATTACAGGCTGAGCCACCAAGCCCGGCTTGGACCATGTTTTCTTAAGCTTTGACCCCCTCCCCTACCTTGGGGAGGTAAATCTCATCCTCTCTCTTTCTAATTTACTTTCTAAATAAACTATATTTTCTAATCTAACTTCTGTGTAATTTTTTGCATCTTTCTCCCGGCACTGGATCACACACCAGACACCCACATCCCATATGGGCCTGACCTAACATTCTGGAGGCCGTTCTGGGAATGTGATCCTAACACTCACATCTGTCCTATATATATATATATATATATGTATTTTTTCCTGTTGCTGAGTGGACACAGTGTGGTGAGTGTTTCCACACTGATTTCCGAGATGTATAAAAGTGAAAATGATGAGGACTCCTGCATGTGGTTAATGACTCTCCAGAGACATGTGGAATGAAATTGTTGGTGTAAGACCAGCAAGACCATCTATTCTAGAATTTTAAAGATGCTTACCAAGGGAAAAAAGGAATGCTACTAGCTGAGATTGACCAGCTCACCCAATCACAGGTCATCAGAACAGGAGTGTTGCTGAGTGCGGTGGCTCACACCTGTAATCCCAGCACTTTGGGAGGCAGAGACGAAAGGATTGCCTGAATCCAGGGGTCTGAGATCAGCCTGGGCAACTTGGCGAGACTTTGTCTCTACAATAAGTCAAAAAATTAGCTGGGTCTGATGGTGCACACCTGTGGTTCCAGCTACTTGAAAGACTGAGGTGGAAGGATCACCTGAACCCAGCAGGTTGAGGCTGTGGTACTTCAAATAGAAAAACTAGACTCTACATAAGTGCGTTTAGCTTTGGAAAATGATATTTAACCTAAGCTTTGGAAGTTTAAAAATGAAGTACTTTGCGCTTTAAGTTGCCAATAAAATAGACCTTCATGTTACTTTAATTATCTTTTCTCCCTAATATGAATTTGCAATTCAAGCAGTAACTAGCTTAAAAATCATTCGAAGCCAGACTCAGTGGTTCAACCTATAATCTCAGCACTTTGGGAGGCCAAGACAAGTGGATTGCCTGAGTTTACGGGTTTGAGACCAGCCCGGGCAACTTGGCAAGACCTCGTCTCTGCAATAACTCAAAAATTAGCCAGGTGTGGTATCGTGTGCCTGTAGTTTCAGCTGCTTGGAAGGCTGAGGCGAAAAGATCACCGGAACCCAGCAAGTCGACACTAGGATGGCCGTGCGTGTGCCATGGCATTCCAGTCTGGGCAATAGAGCGAGACTCCAACTCAAAAAAAAAAAAAAAAAAAAAATCATTCGAAGAGACATTAAGTTTTTCTATTTAGTTCAACAGATCCTGCCAACTTTATTATAAAAGGGTTTCTACTCAACTAGAGAAATCTTCATAAGAAGATTTTTAAGTATAAATTGACAAGCATAACCCCCAAAACTCATTTGCCATAGTAATAGGTGCAAAGGAGGGCACTTGGGGGTGTATTACCAAAAAAAGAAAGAAAGAAAGAAAGAAACAAAAAACCTAAGTCTGAATTGCTGATCAAGGTTTCTGATTCCTTAAAAGAAATATTCTAAAGGTCAGCTTTCTTGCAACGTTGGCAAGTTCTTCATTGGTTTGTTCCTGGGCCATCACAAATGAGGGAAAAACAAAACAAAAACCACTGCTTAATTTTGGTCTAGTTTTTTAAAAGGTCCCAGAGAAAAAGAGAAGTGTCTTTTTTGTTTGTTTTGGATTTCTTCTAATCTAAGAATTCAAACTAGTGCCTGTTTTGGCAAATAAAGAAGCAGCTCTTCGTTTCATTCTTTGGGACAGTGGTAGAAACTATTGTATACTTTGCTAGGTCATTGCATTGGGCTAATAAAAGAAAAGGAAAGAAACTAGAGAATACAAAAACTGCAAACATTGCAATTCAAATGCACCCTCTTGTGCTTTTTGGCTTAAAACTATATGTGATTTATGTAATATGTTAAGTTTGTGACCAAAGTGTTCTTAAAATTTTTTTCACATTTTTTTCTTTTTTGAGTTGGAGTCTCACTCTGTCGCCCTGGCTGGAGTGCAGTGGCCCACTCACAGCCACCCCAGCTTCAACCTGCTGGGCTCCGGCGATCCTTCCACCTCAGTCTTCCAAGTAGCCAGAACTGTAGGCGCACACTACCATGCCCGGCTATCTCACATTTTTAAGAGTTACACTTAAGCTATCACTGTAGGTGGAACAACTATCAAAACTTCCCCACTCTTAATGCATGCCCACATGAAGAAAACGTGGCCAGAGGACACACATGTCCTTTACAAATATAAGGTCAAAAGGTCAACATCTTCAAAGTTTCATCTTGAATAAATGACCTGATTGTCATCAAGTATCGCGCCTAAGAGACAAGGCTGAATTTCTACCCTGGCCTAACCCTACTTATTTTTAAGAAACAGAACGGCCTGTGAATGGAAGTCCCCTCTTGACCAGATCCGCTAAATGGGTAGGATCCAAGATGGCAGCTCCCTTGACTCTGAAAAACCTCTGACCTCGCTATCATATGCTTTCCACTAAATGACACAGCCTTGGGCACCCATGGCAAGAAATGTGGGGCCAAAAACCAGAGAAGGAGGTGATCAGAATTCTGAGAAATCGCGACCCATTCCCTGAAAATACATGAATATCCCTCCCCTTGCTTTTTTTTTTTTGAGTTGGAGTCTCACTCGGTCTCCCAGACTGGAGTGCAGTGGCCGCTCCCGGCCACCGCAGCCTCGACCTGCTGGGCTCCGGTGATCCTTCCGCCTCAGCCTTCCAAGTAGCTGGAACTACAGGCGCGCGCTACCACGTCCGGCTGATTTTTTGATTTATTGTAGAGATGAGGTCTCGCCTGCTCAGGCGGGTCTCGAACCCACGGGCTCAGGCAATCCACTCACTTCAGCCTCCCAAAGGCGCAGGATTACAGACTGAGCCACCTCCCCTTGCTTTTAACATCCAACCCCTTCATTAAAGAAACCCTGTTTTAACCCCCTCACTCCCCACCTGGTGAGACGTTGATTTGTGATCCAAGTTCTCACTTCTCCATTCTACACCCTAGAAACAAAAAACCTAAGTCTGAATTGGTTTTGCCTGCCCTGTTTGACTCCCAGTTTCGGTTTTGTATATTGGCTTCATTCACCAGACAGAAAATAACTACAAGGGTTGGGGAGGGGCTGGCAAAACCAACTTTGTGGGTAACTTGATGCTTCCTGCCACTTGTGTGACTTGCATGGGGTTTTACTCTTACTCTTTATAAATTTCATGGGCCTGTCACAGGCATCTTCGGGTATTTAAAATGTGTGTGGAACACCTAGATTTGTTCGTGAAAGTCATCTACTGCAATAGAGAAAAGAGCACCAGAAACTGCAAATGGGCGTTCACCTAATCATCAAGGGATCCCCAACTTCCGTCACCTGCTCTTCCCACGTCAGGAGTCATCCACACACTAACTTCTAACGTAGGAGGGAGATCCAAGAAAACCTAGAATTTATTTCTAAAAAATTGTGTATTTATTCTCCATGTTTACATTTCAGTCACCTTCAAAGTCCTCTCTGTTTGATGCAATACACCTATCGAGACGCTTTCTCCACTGCTCAAAACAGTTTTGGAACTTGTCCATTTTGATGCCTTTTAGTGTTTCTGCCATTTTTTGTTTCACCTCTTCCACATCAGCAACATGTTTCCCTTTGAGGACTTTTTTCACCTGGGGAAACACAAAAAGTCACTGGGGGCAAGACTGGGTGAATAGGGACAGCGGGGCACCGGGGTCATGCCACTTTTGGTCAAAAACTGCTGAACACTCAGTGTGGTGTGTGTTCGTAAATCATGCATCATGAAATGGGCAAGCAAGTTGAAAGAATCTCAAAAAAAAATTCACTGAAGCCGAAGGCAGCCTCTCACAGCAATGCAAGCTGGTCCACTGATACTGATGGGTTCCTAGAGCACTCACCCAGCAGAGTAAGCCTGGACTACTAGCGGCCTGCCTCCAAAAGATAATTCCAGGGTTTTGGGTGGTTTTTGGTCCCCCTCTTGTATATGTTTTTACATCCTGTAAACTCTTTCAGTCTGTCTTGTTTAGGTTGTATTCATCACTAGCTGATATTCTTATAACTCCTTTGCGATCAATAAGATTCCTATCAGAAGTAATGCATTTCAAAAACACCATGTGAGAGAGGAGACCTGTATCACACATTAGTGCGTGGTCACTTTATACAATCTTTAGAGCAAATACACTTTATTTTATTTTATATTTTATTATTTTAAGTCAAGGTCTCACTCTGTCACCCAGGCTGGAGCCCCTTGGCATGACCTGGCTTACCACAGCCTCAACTTCCTAGGCTCAGACATCCTCCTGCCTCAGCCTCCCAAGTAGCTGGGACTACAGGCATGTACCACCATGCCTGGCTAATTT
>NW_007250730.1:210920-244790 GCF_000164805.1 Carlito syrichta
TCCATTCACCTCAGCCTCCCAAAGGCGCGGGATTACAGGCTGAGCCACCGAGCCCGGCTTGAATACAGTGTTTTAACATAAACATTTCCCTACATGAATATAAAGTCTTTGAACACATTTAGTGGCTGGTATTAACTTAAAGTTGCACTGCCCCTTTCTTGTTTTAAGCTTCCTGATCCTTCTAAAGGAAGAAGGCCACTGCAAACACAGCAGTAAGGGTGATATTGATCTCCCAGTATTTCCTGCTCAACCAGAAATTCAAGTACCAGGAATCTTCTCAGTGACCAGGTCCTCTCCTTCCTCATTTGTTAATCCTGTTTGTTAATGTCCTTCTGAGGTTTGGATGAGACAATCTGCAGCCAGTCCTCCACGTTCCTGAGAATGGTCAGCACTCAAAACCCCAAGTCTCCTTCCCTTCTCTGTAAGTTCTGCACTAAAGAGCGACAGCTGGGGCGGTTCCATGGAGTCACAGACCAGTGATGGACAAGGGACTTAAGATGTCTTGCCCCCCACACGCTCACCTGTCAGATCACAACCTTGCTCAGGGTTCCACTGCTCAGCGGAGCAGCAGGACTGGAAACCACTCATCAGACTTCCTAAACTGGATTTCTCCTCTCGCTTGGTATAAAACTTAAATAAAACGAGTCTCTCTGTCATTCAGACATTCACAGTTGAGAGCTTTAGAAGGAAGTTCTTAACAAACACCTATTGTATTATCCCTAGAATGTCAAATTATTTTACACGTATACAGCACGTTTCTTTAGGGGTGGCAGCAAGTAGGGAATAAGTGGGTGGAATATAACAGAATCCCAGAATCAATCTCTCTCTCTCTCACTCTTTCTTCTCATTCTCTCTCTCTATCTCTCTCTCTCTCTCTCACTCTCTCTCGCTCTCGCTCTCTTTCTCTCTCCCCCATTCTCTTTGTCTTTGTCTCTCTCTTTCCCCCATTTCTCTCTCTCTCCTCATCTGTCTCTTTCTCTCTCCTCGTCTTTCTTTTCCTTTCTCTCTCTCCCCCGTCTCTCTCTCTCTCTGTCTCTCTCCCCCATTTCTCTCTCTCTCTGTTTCTCTCTCTTCCTCATTTCTGTCTTTTTCTCACTCTCCCTCTCTCTTTCTCTGTCTCTCTCTCTGTCTGTCTCTCTCCCTCTCTGTCTTTCTTTTTCAGGGGCTCTGCTTATTGGATGTCCCCTAGTGGTAGGAAATTTTGGAGTGGTTTATTCTACACTGTAGAACCCAGGCCAGGGGAACCCAGGTTGAATAACAAGGAGGGCAGTTCTCTACTGAGTCATTCTGACCTTTCCCAAGTCCCGCACCAGCTTCCCATCTACACTCGAGAGACTGATGGAGTGGGTGACTTGTAGTCAGCCCACCCTAACCTGCATGTCAGCCTAGGATTGACCTGGAATCCAGGAATCACACTCCAAAGGTAGCTATCAGTCCACTCTTGTGCTCTTGGGCTGGCCTGGGCATGTTCCTGGTGGTCTACTGGTAATGATTCCTCTCCCTGGGAGGTGCTGAACTTATGAAACCCTTGTCACTGCCTAAAGGCCAGGCCTTCCCTCAGAATCCAGAGGTCAGAAGGACCACACACTCGTGGAAGGTGCCACACTGGAAGGGGGATACTGGGGTCAGGGAGGAAGCGACACTCATGAGAGGTACCACACTGCAAGGGGGACACTGGGGCTGAGTATTGCATCTCAGGGTATTCATTTCTCTACCTCTATAAAAAAGACCCTACCTGGACTCTATTTTTCTCTGTTAAAAATATTAAATTTTATTTCATTTTTCTGACTTGTGTTATTATGCTGTCACCCAGGCTAGAGCTCAGCTGACAGCAGCTCACGGCAGGCTTGACCTCCTAAGCTCAGGTCATCCTTCCACCTCAGCCTCCCAAGGAGCTAGGTCTACTGGCCTGTGCTACCGATTTTTTATTTTTTATAGGGATGAAGAGCTGCTATGCTGCCCAGGTTGATCTGGATCCCCCAGGCTCAAGTGATCCTCCTGCTTCAGCCTCCCAGAGTGCTAGAATTGCAGGTGTAAGCCACCGTGCCTGGTTGCCTGGTCTCTTTCATCTTCTCTCATGTAGGAAGGAACCGTTGAAGCCATCATATTGAGAAGTGCGTTGAGATACACAGTGAAGGGAGAGTGGAGGTGGAATGTCAGGAGAGTCAGGAGGGCTCAGGAATCTTCACCAGGGGCTGCCTTCCCATCTGGCTGCCTTATCTTCCCTTTTGTCCAGCTTCCTGGCTGTCCCCTCCCTCTTTTCTGCATCCAACAACGCCTGCAGGCACCTGGCTTTCAGCTGCCATGCTGTAATTTCAGCACATGGCCTCGTTTTTCTTTGAATGTCATGACCAGCCAGTCAGTTCTGTGGGTTTCTTGGTTCGTGTTCCCAAGAGGGAAACTTTGACCCAATGCTCAGGGGTTGAACTGTGTCCCTCAAAAAGACAGGCTCACGTACTGATCCACAGTACCTGTGAGTGCAAGCTCGTTTGGAAACAGGATCTTGGTGGATGTGATTAGATGGAGACAAGATCATTCTAGATTAGACGGGGACATCAGTCCAATAGGGTTGTTGTCATTCTACTAAGAGATTCTGACCCAGAAAAAAAAGAGTAGCACAGGAGAATGCCATGTGACAAGAAAAGCAAAGATTGGAGTGACACATCTACAAGCCACAGGGCAAGGATTCTCGGCAACTACCAGAGATTGGAAGAGGCGAGATGTCTTCACCAGAGCCTTCGGAGGGAGCACGGCCCTGCCAACATTTCGATCTTGGGCATCCAGCCTCCAGACCCTGAGAGAATTTAGGCCTGCTATTTCAAGCCACCCAGTTGGTGGTCAATCATCACAAAAGCCATAGGAAATTCCCGTATGCAGCTTATCTTTTGATGGCAGGTCAGCCTGCGAATCTGGTCACTGAGAGTTAGATACTCTTCACCTGGTCAGACATGGCCAAGAAAGTCAGGACCATGTTGTCTAGGTCAAAGTCACTTGGTCAACAAGGCTGTGGGCAGAGCAGTGTCCTCAGAAGGAGGTACAAGTGTGGACAGGTGTTTGTTGGTGTGATCTCTTTATTAACAAGGAGGTAACTTTTTTATTTTCTTTTAGTTGGAGTCTCACTCTTTCGCCTAGGTTAGACCTGCAGTGGCACAATCATGGCTCATCACAACCTTCAGCTCTTGGCCTTAGCCTCCTATGTAGCTGGGACTACAGATGTACCACTACTCCTGGTAATTTTTTCAAAAAATTTTTGTAATGATGAGGTCCCACTATGTTGCCAAGACTAGTCTCGAATTCCTGAACCCAAGCAATCCTCCTACCTCAGTCTCCCAAGGTGCCGAGACTACAGGAATGAGCTACCACACCTGGCTGAGGTGACTTTAACCTAACTTTTATTTTAAAAACTCGTGAAGAGGGACTTCCGTCAGGATGGCGACAGGGCAACCTGGTCTGTGAAACCCTCTGCAAAGGAGAACGGCAGTGGGTCTCTGGCTCTCTCCCTGGGGACCGCGGACCCCAACATCGCAGCCTGCTCTTCACACAGAGCTGGGCCATTGCCACCGCTGGGGCATCGCAGGGGACTGGACAGCCACTGCAGCGCAGGCACAGCAGCCGCCTGAGGGAGGCGCCACAACCGTGGCCTCCGTGGCAGCCATAGCACATCACGCCACCCGTGCCTGAGGGGATCCACGACTTCAGCCCTTGAAGCCCCTGCAGGGAAGATCTGCTGGGATCACTGCCACCTCTCCTGTGACCGTGTGGGTCTCCTCCTGGGTGCCCTCAGGCAGGCTTCCATCTCTAGCTTCCGCCGGTTCCCGTCCGGCCCCACCCCCTCTGGGGAGAGCAGCTGAGATAGCACCACCTGCTGGCCATACAAGGTAACAACACCAAAATGGGAGAAACAAGCTTGAAAAAGACATAGGCCAGAGTGGTGAATGGAGGGTGAGCTGAACTGTCCTTCACAGCAGACCAGGGACAACTGACCCTAACTGCAAACTAATCTACCAGCTTGAAAAGAAAGCTAGAAATCAGAACTGAATGGACATTGGACTGAAATGAAAAGTCTGAGTGTGATTGATTGATTCTGTTAGTTTAATGACTTAATTCTATCCCTACTGTATTGTTCCTTTTTTTTTCTTTCTTCCTCTTCCTTTTCTTCTCTCTGTAAACCATATCTTTGTATAGAGGAACAGCACACTAATAAGGTGGTTGGTTAGCTTGTATGTTAGCATCACTATATGTTTTAATTTTTTTTGTATGGGAGTTGGTTCGTCTGTAGCTGTGGTCTATTGTTTTTATCTGTTTCAGTATAGGTCTCTCTCTCCATTTGTTGGCACACTCATTTGTTTCCCCCTTACTCCTCTATCTCTCCACCCCCCCTCTTCAACCCACTGTCTGCTCCTTATCTTCCCTTTGCTAACCATATTTTATTTCAGGGAGTAAACCTTCAGCCCCACTGCATGGACAGATTCCAAGGCAGTGGGAAGTAGGTTCCAGATTATCCATACACCTGTCAGCGAACACCAGGACCTGCAGATAGATTTTGAATCACAGCTCCTCCCTTAAGTAAATCTCAAAACTGCAAAAAGGACCACCCCCAACCTACAGTGCAACTCCAGAATTGAACAAAGTAAGAGGGCATACATAAAGAATAGGAGATTGAACAAACAGAAGTAAAACCAATCCCTTTACCCCTGAATAACAGAATTAAAGAAGACGGTGACATGGAGGGAAGAAAAAAGTAGGGAGGGGGATAAACCACACAATGAAGAAAAACCAAAAGAAGAATATAGGTCTCACACAGACCCCTGGGAGATCAGACACTGAGAAAACAGATTCTGGAACACAAACAATGAAGAGCCCCCAGAATGACTGGTCACATGCAACAAACCCAGACATCAAGACATTAATAGAGAGAATTTAAAAAATTGAGGAGAGACAAGAGGAAAACAGGAAGGAGCTGATGTCAGAAATAACAGCAGTAAAGAATACTGTGATGGAAATGAATAACAGACTAATAAACATGGAAAGCAGAATTAGCCAAGCAGAAGAAAGAATCTCAGAGCTCGAAGACCAAAACACAGAACTAACCCAAACTGTAAAAAGCATAGAAAAGAAGCTCAAAAAGACAGAACAAAACCTACAAGAGATGAATGATCACTTCAAGAGACCAAACCTAAGAGTAATTGGACTTCCTGAGGCAGAGAGAGAAACAGAAGTCACACTGGAACAAACATTTCATGAAATCATTCAAGAAAACTTCCCTCATCTCATCAAGGATGAAAAAATTCAAGCACAAGAGATTCAGAGAACCCCTGCAAGACAAAAAATGAGAAGACTAACTCCCAGACACATAATAATTCACCTAAACAAAGTAGCTATAAAAGAAAAACTCCTAAAGGCAGCAGGAGAAAAAGGCCAGACTATCTACCAGGGAAGACCAACTAGAATAGCAGCAGATTTATCCACAGAAACCCTTCAGGCTAGGAGAGCCTGGAGCCCTATCTTCAAAGTTCTAAAAGAGAAACAATTTCAACCAAGAATACCTACCCAGCCAAACTAAACTTCTTTATTGAGGGAGAATTGAAATCTTTTCCAGATATCCAATCCCTAAGAACTTATGCTGCCACCAGACCACCTCTACAAGAAACACTTAAGAAAGTACTGAACACAGAAGAAAAAGAAAAAAGAACAACAACATTCTACATAAGAGTACAGGCAAAGGATTAAAAACACACATGAGCCAACTCCAAAACACAAAGAAAGACAACAAACAAACAGGAACAACTCTTTAAGAACCTTATGACAGGGATCAATTCTTGCATTTCAATTATTAGCCTAAATGTGAACGGACTAAATGCACCACTGAAAAGACATAGAATGGCAAAATGGATAAAATATCATCAGGCAAGAATCTATTGCCTTCAAGAGACTCACCTCACTAGAAAGGACACCCACAGACTCAAAGTAAGAGGATGGGAAACAAACTTTCAGGTGAACGGAATACAAAAGAAAGGAGGAGTAGTGATCTTAATTTCAAACTATTAAAAATCAAAAAAGATACAGAAGGTCACTACATAATGATAAAAGGCTCAATCCATCAACAAGAAATATCTATCCTAAACATATATGCACCCAACATAGGTGCGCCAACTTTTATGAAGCAACTTCTAGGAAAACTAAAGAAAGATATTGACTCTAACATCATCATAACTGGGTACTTTAATACCCCACTCACAACCCTAAACAGATCATCAGGACAAAAAATCAGCAAGGAGGTCCGGAACCTCAATGTGACTTTGGACCAAATGGACTTAATTGATACCTATAGAACACTCCATCCAAAGACCACAGACTATACATTCTATTCATCACTGCATGGAATGTATTCTAAGATTGACCACTTAATTGGCCATAAATCAAGCATAAGCAAATTTAAAAGGACCAAAATTCTACCATGCACCTTCTCGGACCACAGTGTAATAAAAATAAACATTGACAACAACAAAGTCCCCCCCAAACCCACAAAGACATGGAAACTAAACAGCATGATGTTAAACAACTCCTGGGCCAATGATAAAATCAAAACAGAGATCAAGAGATACCTGAAAACAAATGAAAATGAAGAAACATCCTACCAAAATATCCAGGATGCCTTGAAAGCTGTAGTAAGAGGGGAATTTATATCCCTACAAACACACATGAAGAAAATGGAAGGAACACAAATTAACAACCTAACAAGCCACCTAAAGAAGCTGGAAAAGCAAGACCACAAAAACCCTAATTTCAGAAGAAGAATCCAGATCACCAAAATAAAAGCCCAAATCCAGGACATAGAAGACAAAAAGATAATACAAATAAATCAATGAAACAAAAAGCTGGTTCTTCGAAAGGATAAACAAGATCGATGGTCCCCTAGCTAGACTGACCAAGAAAAAATGAGAAAAAACCAAATAAGCACAATCAGAAACACAAAAGATGAAGTCACATCTGACCCTGAAGAAATACAAAAGATCATTAGAGACTACTACGTACACTTGTATGAAAACAAACTGGAAAACCTTAAGGAAATGGAGGACTTTCTGACCTCATACAACTAGGTTGGAACAAAAAGAAATTGAGACCCTAAATAGACCAATAACAATCAAGGAAATCGACTACGTAATAAGAAAACTTCCTACAAAAAAACCCCTGGTCCAGATGGCTTTCCAGCAGAATTCTACAAGACATTTAAGGAGGAGCTGATACCAATCCTACTGAAGGTATCCCAGGCAATTGAAAAAGATGGAACTCTCCCCAAATCATTTTATGAAGCAAACATCACATTGATACCCAAGCCAGGTAAAGTTCCAACAAAGAAAGAGAACTACAGGCCAATATCTTTGATGAATATAGATGCTAAAATTCTCAACAAGATCCTAGCAAAGCGAATTCAGCAATACATCTCAAAAATCATCCATGATGACCAAGTAAGCTTCATTCCTGGGATGCAAGCCTGGTTCAACATTCGTAAAACCATAAATGCAATTAAATACATCAACAGATGTCAAAACAAAAACCACATGATTATATCATTAGATGCAGAAAAAGCTTTTGATAAAATCCAGCACCGATTCTTGATAAAAACCCTTGAACATCTGGGCATACAGGGAACATACCTCATAATAGTAAGAGACATCTATGAGAAACCCACAGCCAGCATACTCCTAAATGTACAAAAATTGGAACCATTTCCCTTGAAAAATGGAACAAGACAAGGATGCCCACTCTCACCCCTCCTGTTCAACATAGTATTGGAAGTCCTGGCTCGAGCAATCAGAGAAGAGGAGGCAATCAGGGGTATCCAAATAGAAAAAGAGGAAGTCAAGTTATCTCTCTTTGCAGATGATATGATTGTGTAGCTTGAAAACCCAAGAGAATCTGTCAAAAGCCTCCTTACATTGATAAAGGCCTTTGGCAAAGACTCAGGCTGCAAAATAAATGTACAAAAGACAATCGCATTTGTCTACACCAATAATAAACAAACAGAAACTCAAATAAAAAACACAATTCCATTCACAATAGCCACACAAAAAATGAAATACCTTGGCATCTTCCTAACCAGAGACGTGAAAGACCTTTATAATGAAAATTACAAAACACTGCTCAAAGAAATCAAAGATGACACAAACAAGTGGAAAAATATTCCATGCTCATGGATTGGAAGAATCAACATTGTGAAGATGTCCATCTTACCTAAGACAATCTACAAGTTCAATGCAATACCCATCAAATTACCAGCAACATTCTTCTCAGACCTAGAAAAAACAACACAGGAATTCATATGGAAACACAAACGTCCAAGAATAGCCAGAACAATCCTCAGAAAAAAAAAACAAAGCAGGTGGTATCACATTACCAGACTTCAAACTTTACTATAAAGCTACAATCATCAAAACAGCTTGGTATTGGTATAGAAACAGGCATATAGATCAATGGAATAGAATTGAGATTCCAGAAGCAAAACCTCAATTTCTCAACCAACTCATCTTGGACAAGGCCTCCACCACCTACCACTGGGGAGAGGAGAACCTATTCAGTAGATGGTGCTGGGAAAACTGACTGACCACATGCAGAAGATTGAAACAGGACCACTATCTATCCCCATGCACAAAGGTTAACTCCAAATGGATCAGAGCTTAAATGTAAAACCTCAAACCATAAGAACCTTAGAAAATGAAGGACATACCCTCATGGAAATCAGAACTGGCGTCGAATTCCTGAACAAAACCCGAAACCCACAGGTCATAAGAAAGAAGATAGACAAGTGGGACCTTATTAAACTGACAAGCTTCTGCAAGGCCAAAGAAACCATCAAGAGAGCAGGGAGACAGCCTACAGACTGGGAAAACGTATTCGCCAACACCAGGTCTGACAAAGGCTTAACATCCTGGATCTACAAGGAACTAAAATGTGCTGAAAAAAAAAACAAAAAAACAAACAACCCCATTATAAAATGGGCAAAAGGTATGAACAGACACTTCACAAAAGAGGACATCCAAGCAGCCAACAAACACATGAAGAAATGCTCAACCTCACTAATCATCAGGGAGATGCAAACCAAAACTACACTGAGATACCACCTAATTCCAGTCAGAATGGCAATTATCAACAACTCAAAAAATAACAGCTACTGGAGGGGGTGTGGCGAAAAGGGAACACTTCTAACACTGTTGGTGGGAGTGTAAACTAGTGCAACCTCTGTGGAAAGCAGTGTGGCGATTCCTAAAAGCTCTAAATATCAACCTCCCATGCGACCCCGCAATCCCCCTACTGGGAATATACCCTGAAGAACTCAAAACACTCTATAAAAAAGATACCTGCACATGTATGTTTATCGCAGCGTTGTTCACAATAGCAAGAACCTGGAAACAACCATGCTGCCCACCAAAAGAGGGCTGGATTAAAACAATGTGGTACATATACATGATGGAATACTATGCAGCCATAAAAAAGAACAAAATCATGAATTTCACAGCAACCTGGATGGAACTAGAGTCTATAATACTGAGTGACCTCTCACAGAAACAAAGATTCGAGTATCTCATGTTCTCACTCTTATAATGGACCTTGAACACCCAATGTAATACTATAAGAAAATGACTGACAGTACTGGGAAACTATGGGGTGGGGGGAGATGGGATTAACAGTAGCAAATATCTGTCTGGGGATGGGGAAACACCTCTTATCAACAGGGTGTCTGAATGAAATGTACTTGTACACCTAACCCTTAACTGTACCCCACAAAACCATAATAAAAAATATTGATTATGAAAAAAAAAAGAAAGGATAGGATATTGAACAAACAGAAGCAAAAACTATCCCCCCCATCATTGAACAACAGAATTAATGAAGAGGTTTTAATAAAAGTGGGTGGGGGGAACCTACACAAATGAAGAAAATCCAAAGGAAGAAAACGGGTCTCATGCAGACTGCTGGGAGGACAACACCTATCAGCCAGGCTACACTGACTTTGGAACTCAAACAATGAAGAGTCCCCAGAATGAATGGTCTCAAGCCACAAAGCCAGATATCAAGATATTAATAGAGAGAATAAACAGAAATGAGGAAAGACAAGAGGAAAGAATGAAGGAGTTGATAACTGATATAACAGTAATAAAGAATACAGTGAATGAAATAAATAACAAACTGATAAGCATGGAAAGCAGAATTAATCAAGCAAGAGAAAGAATCTCAGAGCTTGAGGATCAAAATATGGAACTAGCCCAAACTGTTAAAAACATAGAAAAGAAGCTTTAAAAGACAGAATGAAGCCTCCAAGAGGTGAGCAATTATATCAAGAAGCTGAATCTAAGATTAATTGGAATCCCTGGGCAGATAGAGAGACAGAGACCACCCTGGAACAAACATTCCATGAAATTATGAAGAAAACTTCCTTCATTTTAACAGAGACATGGCTATTTAAACACAAGAGATTCAGAGAACCCCTGCAAGATAAAAAATGAGAAGACTAACTACTAGACATATAGTAACTTGCTTACACAAAGTAGGTATAAAGGAAAAATCCTAAAGGCAACAAGAGAGAAGGGTCAGACTACATACCAGGGAAGACCAATTAGAATAGCAGCAGACTTATTTACAGAAACGCTTCAGACTAATAGAGATCAAAGTCCAGTCTGCAAAACTCTCAAACAATTGCAACCAAGAATTGTCTATCCAGTTAAGTTTCATCAGAGATGGAGAATTAAAATTTTTCCCAGACATTCAATCCCTAAGAGTTTGCATGACCTCTAGACCAGCTCTATAAGAAACACTTAAGAAAGTATTAAACACAGAAGAAAAAAAAGTACGAACATGCCTTTCCCAAGAATGCAGGAAAAAGATTGAAAACACACATAAATCAACTCAAAAATTAAAAAAAAACTAAATAAATAAAAAGAAACTCATGTTGCCCAGTATGGCATGCCATTTCTGGCTGCATTCCTCCCCCAGAATATTTTTGTTATTATTTTTGTTTGCCAAAGCACAGTTTTTAATATAAATTATATTTCCAACTGTAATTCCTCAGGGACAATTTCTTCAAGCAAAAGGTACGTTGGTTACTGTCCAGACCTGCCCTGGTTCCCAGCTGAGCCTAGTGGCAGTGCCACTCATGCCAGGCAGCCACACATGGCAGAATGGTTAAGGGGCTAGCCTGAAAACAACTACCTCCTAAGGAGAATTGATGACCTTACAGTAGCACCAACTTCATGCCATGTGAGGAAAAGAAAGCATCATGACCTAAGGTTTTAGAAATTCAGTGGACCCAGGTGCTAAGAAGGAGGAAGAACAGTTTAGGACCAAGACCATAAGCTGTGAGTGTATCCAAAGCTTTCCTCTTCCTTCCTAAAGGTGTGAGATGTTCAGGGTGGATACAGTGTCTTAGTACAGAAGAGACAGCTGAACATTCCACTCCTAGAGAGGGTTTTGTGTGTGCAAATTCACTTTTTCTTTGTGAACACATCATTTTGATGTATTAGAACTCTGTGTTTATGATGATAGCCCTGAATATCTGTATTTTATGTTTTGTATTGATACATAATAAATGTACATATGTATGGGGTACATCTGGGATTTTGATACATGCATACAATGTATCATGATCAAATCAGGGTCCTTGGGATAGTCATTACCTCAAATGTTTGTCATTTTTTTGTGCTGGGAACATTTTACATCTTCTCTTCTAGCTATCTTGAAATATACAGTAAATGATTGTATATTTCACCCTACTGTGTAATAGAACACCAAAGCTTATTCCTCCTGTCTAACTAAAATTTTGTGCCAACCTTTCCCCATCGCCCCTGCCTCTGGTGCCCACTCTGCCCAGCCTCTGGTAACCACTACTCTATTCTCTATTTCTGAGATCAACCTTTTAGATTCTACATATGGGTGAGAACATGTGATACTTATCTTTCTGTTCCTGATTTATTTCACTTAACATGATGACCGCTGTTCCATTCATGGTTCATATGACAGGATTTTGTTCTTTTTTTGTGACTGAGTAGTATTCCATTTGTGTGTGTACCACATTTCCTTTATTCATTCATCTATCGATGGACACAGATTGATTCCATATCCTAACTATTGTAAATAGTGCCACAATAAACTTATAGTCCTGAATATTTGTTAAAAAAACAATTATTAACTTAGGAACAGAGGCATTGATTTTAGGTATTTGACAGGATTTCCTAGGGTTAGCTTTGCCAATTATCTAGAGATAATATGCTTTTTTGTGTGTTTTAAACAACTTGTTATAATGGATGTAAAACAAAATTCCTACATGGTGTAAAGGTTTAGGACGGAACCATGTTTCAAAGAGTTTTTAGGGTCTGATGCCAATAATGACTTAGAATTGGTTCTTTTTTTTTTTTTGAGTTGGAGTCTCACTCTGTCACCCGGACTGGAGTGCAGTGGCCGCTCCCAGCCACTTCAGCCTCAACCTGCTGGGCTCTGGCGATCCTTCCACCTCAGCCTTCCGAATAGCTGGAATTACAGGCACGCGCTACCACACCTGGCTGATTTTTTGATTTATTGTAGAGATGAGGTCTCGCTGCCCAGGCGGGACTCGAACCCGCGGGCTCAGGCAATCCACTCACCTCAGCCTCCCAAAGTGCTGGGATTACAGGCTGAGCCACTGATCCCGGCTAGAATTGGTTCTTTTGATCAGATCTCTGCTTAAGATTGATCCCTGTTGATACCTTTCTTTCTCTGTCCACTCCCAGCAACCTTAGTTTTGCTAAGACCTTAGAACTGTCAACTTTCTAGGGAACAATGTTTTTAATCACTGGTTCTTCTGTTTTGTTTTATTTTTTGAGTTGGAGTCTCACTCGGTTGCCCAAGTTGGAGTGCCGTGGCACACTCCGTTGACCTGCTGGGCTCTGGCGATCCTTCCACCTCAGTCTTTTAAGTAGCTGGAATTACAGGTGCGCACTACCACACCCAGCTAATTTTTTATTCTTTTATTGTAAGACGAGGTCTCACCAAATTGCTGGTCTTGAACCCACAGGCTCAGGCAATCCACTCACTTTGGCCTCCCAAAGTGCTGAGATTACAGGCTGAGCCACTGAGCCCGGCTGATTCTTCTATTTAAACAACACACTACAACATCTGTCAAATTATAGGACTATCTTACATCAACTATGCACATACTCATAAAGAATCCTTGGGACAGACTCCTGTGTGGAGCCAGGGATTCCTTGGAACTCACTTTCAGCAGTAATTATTTTCTTTGAAAAGAAGGTGGCATCAACTCAACTCTAATCATTGTCTGTGATTTATAAGCAAGGAACCAGAAGACCTGTGTGTCGCCTCTTATAGACAGCTGTGTATCTACAAAATACAGGAGATGGCGGGTCTGCAAATTTCTTTTTAAAAGTTCCTCTTTATTTAGAAATAGTCTAGCCGGGCTCGGTGGCTCAGCCTGTAATCCTGCGCCTTTGGGAGGCTGAGGTGAGTGGATTGCCTGAGCCCACGGGTTCGAGACCCGCCTGGGCAACTTGGCAAGACCTCATCTCTACAATAAATCAAAAATTAGCTGGGTGTGGTAGCGCACGCCTGTAATTCTGGCTACTCGGAAGACTGAGGTGGAAGGATCGCCAGAGCTCAGTGGGTCGAGGCTGCGGTGGCCGGGAGCGGCCACTGCACTCCAGTCTAGGCGACGGAGTGAAACTCCAACTCAAAAAAAAAAAAAAAAGAAATAGTCCCTGTTTTCTTTCCATTTTTTCAGTTTTAAAAATAGGAGGAAATTGGCTGGGCATGGTGGCTCATGCCTATAATCCCAGGACTTTGGCAGACTGAGGTGAGAGGATTGCTTGAGTCCGTGAATTCAAGACCAGCCTGGGTAACATAGTGAGACCTCAGCTCTACAAAAATCAAAAAATTAGCTGGGCATGGTGGCCCATGCCTGTGGTCCCCGCTACATACTATGGGTTAGACTTGCAGTTGTGGCCATCCTCAGCAAGCATGGTGACAACCTCTGAGAGAGTCTTGGGAAGTCAATGTTCATGAACTGTGTGATAAATGATGCCATATCACGAGCAAGGAAGTAACCAACATTACATTCATAGTATCAGGGAACTTGCAGCACAAGAATATCTGTATACCTATATCTGCTGCAGTATGAACAGGTTCTGAAGAGCCATAGCATTGTAAGAGACTAACCAGGAATGGGCATTGGACAGTATAGAGTAGAAAAAGATGGTTACTGCAAAGACCAAAACACTACAAGTTCTCACTTATACCAACTCCAACAATTAAGTTCACGAACTCATTCTAGAAAAAGTGCTACATACTTCATTGCTGAATATCACTATGGTCAACTTTGAAGTGCTCCCCTCGGGAAGCTAGGCACCAATGCCAGTGCCTAGCCCACCTGTCAAAGCAATTTTGAAACTCTTTTCCTGGTCATCAGAGCTGTCATTGTATTATCCTTGATGTCCAGAATGTCATCAAATATCTTCTTTTCAATATTTCCGTTATCTTCAGGTAAAGAAAAAAAGTCACCAGAGTCCAGATCAGTGAGTAGAGAGGGTGTTCCAATACAATTATTTGTTTACTGGTTAAAAACTCCCCCACAGACAGTGCTGTGTTAGCTGGTGCGTTGTCGTGATGTAAGAGCTCCTTTGGGACCATTTTGGCACATGCCTTTCTCATGCCAAGATTTTCAGTTAAGCTTTTCCTGTTTCTCTATCGATGTGTATTTGGTTTGCTATGCTTCTCAAAGTCAGCAGATGATTTTGACACAGAGTTTGACAAGTTTTTGCAATGTTTTAATCAGTTCTGCTCGATACTGGCCATCCTGACCTCTTTTAATTAGTGACGCATTCTCTCCCCTCAGGAAAATGTTTAATCCATAGCATTATCCCCATCAACTTAGACTAACATGTCTCTGATTTCACTTCCACTCTTGCCAAGTTTAACAAGAATTTAATGTTTGCTCGTTGCTCGAATTCAAGCTCCCACATTCTTGGGACAGCACCCAAAAACACAAACAACAATAATGAGTGCCACTCAGCAAGACACTGCCACACACCAATACGAACACAGCTATGAGACACTGATATACCAAGGTTATGAAACCTTACCGAGTTGTTTGCACAGTGCTGCTAACGTAAGCACACAGCAGCATGTTTGTGAACATAATTATCAGAGTGGGAGCTAAGCAAGAGCGTAGAGAATGATATAATGGACGTTGGAGACGCAGAAGGGGGCGAGGCAGAGGGATTAAAAATCACCTATTGGGTACCACGTGCACAGGTGGGTGTGGTGGGCATACCTAAAGCCCAGACATCACCAGTGTACAATGCAACCATGGAACCATCTTTCCTTCCTCTCTTAGGCTCTGTTCTTGTGTGTGCTTTTATCAAGTACAGCATTAATTTGGCATTGGCCTTTCTATGGAACATATTGTGAAGATGGGTATTTCCATGACAGCTCCATGATCTCTTGGTTATTCAAGTTAAACAAACTCAAAGCCAAATCCACCATCAAGTCTGCTCCTTTTTACTCCCATCTTCCACCCTCACCAAAAAGCCTTGTTCAAAATTAACAAGGAAGGTTGAAAGTTGAGAAAATGGAAGAAATCACCAAAAAATAGAAGGAAAAAAAGACTAAGAAATGAAAATAGGATGACAAGGTGAGGAAGGTGAGAGGTTAATCTAGGAGTCCACAAGACATCCCTAAGAAGGGAATAAAGTAGTGGAAACAGGGAGGAATGTTTACATGAGGTGTAAATGCCTCCTGGGCCAGGAGGTGACCTAGTACTTGGGATTATCACCAGCAGCTGTGTTGATCTTCACACGCTACCTGTGTGGAACATACCTAGGCCATTCTGCTCACTGGACAGATGTCAATCTCTTAGAGACTATCTGTGGAGTCAAGCAGAGGCAGTTCAGAGTCATTAAGTCAGAAAGCTCCTTCAGATAGACAAGATAATAAGAACAGATCTTAGATTAAAGTATGATACATTTAGAGATATCTGAGGCCCAAGCAGGCACAAATAGTCCTGCAACAACTTGTTGGAATTTGGAAGAAGACTCACTCTTATGCAGCACCGGTCACACTGTTCACAAAAGACTCACTCTAAACCGACATGACCTTGCCAAACGAGAGGCCTTGCAGGTGACTCAGATGCAGAGATATGGGTGTGTGGGGGGGAGCAGGGAGGAAATGTAGGATGCAGGGGATGAAACCTTCCATTCAGGGCCTGTAGCACAATGCTTCAGGTGGTGCCCCACTGCAATACCATTGTAAGTTTCAGCACATTTTTTTTTTTTGAGTTAGAATCTCACTCTGTCACCCAGACTGGAGTGCAGTGGCCGCTCCCGCAGCCTCGACCTGCTGGGCTCCAGCGATCCTTCCGCCTCAGCCTTTCAAGTAGCTAGAACTACAGGCACGTGCTACCACGCCCGGCTAATTTTTTTGCCTTATTGTAGAAATGAGGTCTCACTAAGTTGCCACGGTAGGTCACGAACCTGCGGGCTCAGGCAATTCACTCACCTCAGCCTCCCAAAGCACTGGGATTACAAGCTGAGCCACCGAGCCAGGCTAGTTTCAGCACATTTACACAGCTGTGCTTCCACTGCAGTTGAGTGTTCTAATATTTCCATCACCCTCATAATTTCCCTCATGTTCATTCTCTGTCAGTCCCCATTCCCATATACTTTCTGTCTTTATAGTTTTGCTTTTCTAGAAATTGTAAGCAAATGGAAGCACTCACAACACATGGTCGTTTATGTCTGGCTTCTGTCACATAGCATAATGTTTTGCTGCAAGCATCAGTAGTTTTCTAAAAATTATTATTACGAAGTAGTATTCCATGCATTGTTTATCACCAGATGCAGGGACATTTGATTGTTTCCAGCTTTTGGTCTCTTGCACAATGCTATTATCATTACTCCTGTATAAATCTTTCAACACTGAATTACCTCGGCATCTTTTCAAATATAAATTTATCTCTGAATTCTCTATTCTGTCCCATTGATCTGTTTGTTTGTCCTTATGCCAGTACCACATTGTCTTGATTAATGTTGCTTTACAACAAGTATGAAGTTTGTTGTTTTAAAAAGTATTTTTGTTGGTTGGACGTGGTGGCTCAAGCCTGTAATCCCAGCACTTTGGGAGACCAAGGCAAGAAGATTGCCTGAGCCCAGGGGTTTGAGACCAGCCTGGGCAACTTGGTGAGACCTTGTCTCTACAATATATCAAAAAATTAGCTGGACGTGCTAGCTTAACGTGTAGTTCTGACTACTTGGAAAGCTGAAGCAGAAGGATCTCCCGAGCCCAGCAGGTTGATGCTGGGGTGGCCGTGAGTGTGCCACTGCACTCTAGGCTGGGTGATGGAGTGAGACTCTCACTCAAAAAACAAAAACAAAAACAAAAACTATTTTTGTCTATTCTGGGCCCTTTGCATTTCCATATACATTTTAGGATCAACTTGTACTTTTTTTTTTTCTTTAAAGTCTGCTGGACTTTTAATTGGGATTGTGTTGAATCTAGAGATAAATTTGGGGTGAACTACAGTCTTTTTTTTCCTCTTTTTTTAAAGACGTGGGGTACAATTTAGGGTTAGGTATACAAATGTTCATTATACAGGTACCCTTGTTGATGAGATGTGCCCCTCCCTCCCCTAGCAGTTTCCCTCAACTGCCAATCCCACTCCTCCTCCCCTGGCAGTTTCCCACTACTGCCAATCCCTTTCTTATAGTATTATGATAATTGTTCAAGGTCCACTGATTAGTGAGAACATATGGTACTCTGTTCTTTGTTTCTGTGATAGATCACTGAGTATGATAGACTCTAAATTCATCCAAGTTGCTGCAAAGTCCATATGTTTGTCCTTCTTTTTGCTTACTCTCTTATTACATTTATTTCTTAATATTTTATTCTTTTGATGCCTTGTGAATATATTTGTTTTCTTCATTTTATTTTATTTGTTGATTGATCGTATATAGAAACACAACTGACTCATACTCCGATCTTGTATCCTGTTAAACTCAGTAGCTGTAATGCATTTTATAGATTCCTTAGCATTTTCTGTATGCAACCTCAGGTCACCTGTGTACATACAATGTTACCTCTTCTTTTCCAGTCTGTATGCCTTTACATTCTTTGTTCTTCCTTTCTTGACTGGTGAGCCCCTCTAGTAAGGTGTTGAACAGAAGTGGTAAGAGTGGATATATTTGTTTTGTTCCTGATTTTACAGAAAAAGCATTTAAGCTTTCACATTAAGTCTGGTGTTAACCGTAGGGTTTCTATGGAAGTCCCTTATCAGACTGAGGAGGCTTTCTATATTCCTAGTGTGTTAAAAGTATTAAGTCATGAATGTGTGTTGGAATTTTCCAGATACTTTTTCTGTTTCTATTGAGACAACTGTATTTTTGTTTTCTTTATTCTATTAACGCACTGTATTATGTTAATTGATTTTTGAATGTTAAACCTACCCCTACCTTGTACTCTGGAATACATCTCTCTCATTTATGGTACATAATTATTTTATATTTTGCTGGGTTTGATTTACTAATATTTGTTTGACTAATATTTTCAATATGTGTGTACCTATGTACAAAGCCTAGTTTTCATTTCTTGTGCTGGCTTTATCTGGTTTTCAGATAAAGAAAATTAATTGGGAAGTGTTCTCTATTTTCTTAAACAGTTTGGTTTTATTGTTGTTGTTGTTGTTTTGTTTTTTTTGGTTTTTTTGTTTTTGAGTTAGAGTCTTACTCTGTCGCCCAGACTGGAGTGCAGTGGCCGCTCCCGGCCACCGCAGCCTCGACCTGCTGGGCTCCGGCGATCCTTCCGCCTCAGCCTTCTGAGTAACTGGAATTACAGGCATGCGCTACCACGCCTGTCTGATTTTTTAAATTTTATTTATTGTAGAGATGAGGTCTCACTGCCCAGGCGGGTCTTGAACCCGTGGGCTCAGGCAATCCACTCACCTAAGCAACAGTTTGTTTTTTATTGGTATCGTTTCTTCTTTAAATATTTGGTAGAATCCACAAGTATAGCCTGGGCCTAGATTTTTCTTTGTGAAAAAAAGTATTTATTTTTGAGCCGAGGTCTCACTTTGTCGCCTAGACTGGAGTGCAATGGCATGATTGCGATAGTCATGGCTCATAGCAGCCTCGACCTCCTGGGCTCAGGTGATCCTTCCACATGAGTATCTGGGACTACAGGCATGTGCCACCACACTTGGCTAATTTTTTCATATTTTGTAGAGATGAGGTCTCGCTATATTGTCCAGGTTGGACTTGAACTCCTAAACTCAAGCAATCCTTGGCCTCCCAAAGTGCTGGAACTACAGATGTGAGCCACCACACCCCGCCTCTTTGTGGAAAAAGTTTTAATTGCTTATTCAATTATTTGTTTGTTTATTTCATATTTTCTGTTCCTTCTTGAGTCCAAGTGGGTAATCTGTATCTTTCTACGATTTGTCCATATCATCTCAGAGATGGGACACTGAACTGCTATGCATAATAGGTGGGCAGACTGTCTTGTGAAGGGCACAGTTGCACTGTTGAAGAGATTTCTGTGTGGATGGTGGGGCTTGGCAGCAGGCAGGACATGGTGAACGGCCCTACTCTTGGTGGAAGTTGTGACTTCAGCATTGAGGGCAGCTAAGACGATAGACTGGCATGAGGGGGACAGACTTCATAGGGAGTCTCACATCGAAGGACCAGTAATAGCCCAGGTATAGCTTGATGCTTTCTTTTACGGAATAGGATTCCTTACTCTTGTCCTCAAGTGATCAGAAGTTTTTAAAGCCTCCCCCTGTACTCAGTGATCTATCACAGAAACAAAGAACTGAGAACCACATAACTCATAACTGGACCCTGAATTTTTTTTTTTTTTTTGAGTTGGAGTCTCACTCTGTCACCCAGACTGGAGTGCAGTGGCCGCTCCTGGCCACCGCAGCCTCGACCTGCCGGGCTCCGGCAATCCTTCAGCCTCCGCCTTCCGAGTAGCTGGAGCTACAGGCGTGCACTACCACGCCCGGCTGATTTTTGATTTATTGTAGAGATGAAGTCTCGCTGCCCAGGCGGGTCTCGAACCCACGGGCTCAGGCAATCCACTTACCTCAGCCTCCCAAAGGCGCGGGATTACAGGCTGAGCCACCAAGCCCGGCTGGACCCTGAATATTTATCATAATACTACAAGAAAGGGATTGACAGTAGCGGGACACTGCCATGGGTGTGGATGGGGGGATATAACATCAATAAGGGTACCTGATCCCAAACCAGGCAAAGTGAGGACCAATGGGAAGCCCAAGCTTCATCTGTACAATGACCACTTATGCACCAAACCCTGAATTATACACTACATCATAAAATAAAATAAGCCTCCACCTGCTTTTAACTGTATTGTGGAGAGTGGGCAAAGGAGGCACACATGGAGGAGAGTGAATAAAGAAAAAAAAGCAACAACCTGCAGAGGCCAAGGCAGTATGCCAGAGGTGACTTCTGAGTCTTGGCATGGTTCCAAGAACCGCACAGGAGACCAACAACAGCAAGGAAGGCTCTGTGGACCTACTGAACATTCTTGATAATTTTCTGATACTTCTTGGAGAGGATAAGCCAGGTAGAAACTTGGATTTTTATCCGACAAATGAAGATTCTTTGTCATTGAATTATAGCTATAAAAAAAAAGATGGCCTAATTTGATAGCCATGAACACATCAAGGTTGGGGATATATTAGTTACACATCACTCTCTTCATTTTCAGGCCATCAAGGGAATCAATGTATTAGCTGCTCTTTTTAAATTAAAAGCACTCAGATAAAATCACATCCTATAAAAGTATCCTCTTTTCCAGGGACAATATTTGCATTTTTTAACATTCACTATCCCAGAAACGTTGTTTATCACAAAGAAATGAAGTTAAACCAGCAGACTTTCAGCTAACCATGACAGGTAGATGGAGAAGATATTTGGATTTTTTGGAGTAAAACTTTTGAACTCCTCAGATTCCATAAATAGATGATGCTTTAACCTGTCTATTCATAGATAAGTCTTATCCTGAACCAAGAATGGGAGCTCATCAGGCAAGTCAGAAGAAGAACATGCTGAAGCATTTAAACTCCAGTAGCTGTGCACTTGGGCAACCTACTCATGTCTCGTTATTTTGCTATTAAACGCCTGTGTATCCAACCAAGCAGAGCGCTCCAAAGTCGACCAGTGAGTGACTGATTCACAGACCTCAGGAGGAAAGAAGGTTTGTGTGAAATGAGTTTTTCCACCTTCTCAGCATCCTGTTAGGAGTCTTGTCCATATTGAGATGGACCTATAAGGCAACCATATATGAAGGGCAAGCCAGATGGCCACACCTCCTCGGAAGCCTGCCTGGATGTTACATGGTAAAGGGCACCCTACATGTCAGGGGGACTTAAACACAGACAAGACAGACCACAACAGTAGGACGTGGCTGGGAATCTTCTGACATATTAATTGTCTGATTCTTATTCTCTCCATATTTTTGTTCTTTTCTCCTCCAACGCCCATCCCTGCTCATAGCATGCTCTGAACTTTGTTGTCAGAGGGGATTTGTGTATGAGTGGAAAGCTGTGGTATGTGGAAGCTTGGAAACTTGGCAGATTTGTCTGCCTAGAAGCTGAAACCAACAGAGTAGATTAAGGGATGGGGCAGGGTCATGGTGGTGGGAGAGACGGAGAAGACTGAGGTGAGGAGAGAGATCCTTAAGCTTGAGGAGAAGAGACCTATGGTCTTGGAGGAGCTAGGCTGTGGTTCTGCTTCAGGATAATGCCCTGTGGAGGTGACGGGGCCTTGGGGACATACGACTTGGCACCAAGTCCAGGTGGAAGAACACCAAAAGGATTGCTGTGGCCAAAAAGGAGAATCGAAGGTGAAATGCTTGAGCCCAGGAGTTCAAGATCAGCCTGGGTAACATAGTAAGACCTTGACCATGAGCTGTGATCATCGCAATCATACCACTGCACTCCAGACTGGGCAACAGAGTGAGATCCTGATTTAAAAAAATAAAAAATAAAAATAAATTAGCTGGGCATGGTGGTGTGTACCTGCAGTCCCAGCTACTCGGAAGGCTGAGCTGAAGGATTGCCAGAGCCCAGGAAGTCAAGGCTGTGGTGAGCTGGACATCCGAGGTGCTGGGATTTCAGGCATGAGCCACCACACCCAGCCTTTTTAAAATTTTTGTAGAGATGAGGTTTCACTATGTTGCCCAGGCTGGTCTTAAACTTCTAGGCTCAAGTAATCCTCTTGCTTTGGCCTCCTAAAGTGTTGTGATTATAGGTGTGAGCCAATGTGCCTAATCCTGTTTTTTTTTTTTTTTTTTGCTGACTTATCTGTCTCTCTTGATTAATTAAGAGTTCTTTAGAGACTAAGGAATTTGGCACTTAGTCAGATATTTAAACAAATTATTTCCCAGTTTGTCATTGTGTATCATTTATTTGTCATGAATTTTTTTCCTGCAGAATTTTGTAATATAATTAATTTGCCATTATTTTACTTTGTGGATTCTGGAGTTTGTATATTGGTAAGAAGATCTTTCTTTACCCTAAAATAATAGTAAAAACAATCGTTAATTCTAGTATTCTTCCCACGTTTGGAAGTGTGGTTTTGAGAAACCTGGATAAGCCTTTAAGTCAGGGCATCCACTGTTGCTTTAAGGGCATGAGTCTTTTATAATATCTCCTTCCAGCACTTTCTTCCTCATAGTTCGGTGTTTTTCTCCCTATTACTGATGTCTTGACTTGCTATGGATCACTGACTTCCCATGGTTTCCTGGAACCGTTGCCATCCTGCTAATGGCTCATATTTCTCACTTTGTCACATGAATACATCGATTCTTCCTCTGCGTGTGCACCCTTCTCACAACCATCCCAAGTCTCTGTACAAAAAAAGGCCATCATGACCTGTCCCACCTGCGAGAGTTGGCTTGCTGTTAGGGACCCATTTGGTTCCTGAAACTCGTGACCAGCTGCAGGCTCAGGAGACCAGAACATGAAGCTTTCTCCTGCTTCCTGGGTTTGGGCTTGAGTTATGTCTTCAGTGCCATTTTGAAGATGAAGCAATGCCTTTCCATTCCACTCTCCAGAGTCTCTTTCACCTGCCGGACAGGGATCACAGTGATGAAAGCCAGCAGTACCTATCGTAGTATGGAAGCAGTTAGCATTAACATAAATAGGACACATTGTGTCTGTCATCAGAGGATTCCTTTATCAGTCTTTCATCAGCGGTTTCATCACATATTGGCAACTGATCTGCCTGTCTCTTGGGATTTCTCTTTGGTTAAAGAATAATGTTCTAAAACTCCAAGTACTCCTCCCTAAGAACGACTCAAAAACCATATTAGGATTGGCATTTCTTAACAGATTTCCCCCCTATTATGAATTATTTCATTCATTCAACAAATCTTCCCTGAGCACCTACTATACCCCGGCACTAAGGATAAAGTGTTGAACAAAATGAAATCTTGGTTTTCACGGAGGGTATATTCTCATGGAGAAGACAGGCAGAATAACCAAGTAAGTTGTTAGGTCAGTGAGCTGCTGTCGTGGGAAAAATTCAAAGAATTACACAGAATCAGTCAAGAAACGTTTATTTAGAAAGTAGATTGGGGGGACACACTTCATCAACAGGGGTCCCTGCACAATGAATATTTTTATACCTAACCCTGAATTGTACCCCACAATTAAAAAAAAGAAAGAAAGTAGATCAGAGAAAAAGGGTGGATCCACCTCTTCAGCTAATTTTAAAATTTTTTTGTAGAGATGAGGTCTCGCTATGTTGCCCAGGCTGGTCTGAAACTCCTGAGCTCAAGCAATCCTCCCATCTTAGCCTCCCAAAATGCTGAGATTATGGGTGTGGGCCACCATGCCCAGCCTAATCACAGTTCTGAGGTGAACCTTTATGCAAGAGGATCTTAGGAGAGGCAGCCTGACCACCACAGCAAAAATCCGTGACATCCAAGGTTCCTCAACACTAGAGAGCAGGTAACAGTGTCCATGGACAAGGCTTCAGGAAGTAGCTGGAAGATTGACAGAGAATAGCCTTTCCACAGCTTAAGCTCTCACATTTCTGTCAAAATCTTGGGTATATACGTGTTTGGAGACCAGTCGTTGAGGCCAATAACATTCATCTGTGGTCTGATAAGGTGTGATGTAACATGTTTGCGGGGAGTGGGATTACACTCCATGTCACAACAAGACATATGTCACTTGCGTAGCAAGCTGTGGAAGTGTTTGGAAAAATTTCAAAGCTGCGTGACAAAGACACACCAGCTCTCTCAGGCTGCAGCATCAAGAGGTGACCACAGAAGGGCAGGGACAGAGGCAAGGAGGTTCCTGCAGTTAGGAGACTCAGGCCTGGTGAGAGATGATACAGCAGTGGCTTGGGCTGGACATGGTAGCAGGTGGTCAGATTCCCAATATGCTTTGAAGGTCTTGCATTGGGCTGAGAGAAAACAAGAGAAGTCAAGGATGCTGAGACTTTTGGCATGAACCGTGTGAATGGATATTGTTATGGAGATAGAGAGTGCTGGAGTAGACATGGTTTTGGGGACTAAATGTAAAATTTGGCTTTACACACGTTATCATCGAGAGGCCCATGGGACATCTACACAGGTATCTCAGACAGAAAGACATTTGAGACTAGAGGGTAGAGGACAGGACTGGAGTCTTGAGCATGCAAGAAGTCGGGAAGGTCATAGGCTAGCCAAGATCTCCAGGGAGAAAGCACAGGTGAGAAGCCATCTAAGACCTGAGCGCTAGGCTTCCTCCATGCTAGAGGTCAGAAAGTGAAAGGGGACATGGCCAAGGAGATTGAGAAGACATGGCCAGTATTGGAGGACGAACTTCCTAGAGGCCAAGGGGAAGACAGGTGTCTGAGAGGGAGGGAGGGAGGGAAGGAGAGAGGGAGGGAGAGATCAGCCATTTCCATGGCTGCCAGAGATAATGTAGAAGGAGGCCTGAGGGTTTGCCCCAGGCCAGGCTTCTCTTTGGTAGGACAGGCATATGCTAGTGGCACCCAGAGTCGCTCTTCAATGTGTGTTGCCTGCTGAATCCCTTCCCCCCTTCTTCCTTTCTCACAAAATCCCAGTTTTATCCAGAGTGCTCACGAGTCCACCTCCTCGGAAGCCTGAAATAGTCATATGGCACAAGTCTAGCCAGTGAGATGTAAACAGAGGCACAGGATGGGGAGCTTGGAAAGTTCTTTCAGAGGGACTAACTCAGCTGGCATGAGGACCTGTTTCCCTGAACTCATGTCTTTCTTCCTGCCTGAAACACGGATGTGATTGCTGGATATCCGCTCTGACAGCGGGAGGACCACGGATGCTCCCTAGCGAGGATGAACAGATAGAAGGAACTGAAAATTACTTGACACTGTGGTGCCTCCATGCCAGGTTGGGACCGTTTACCTTTTTTTGTTTTTGTTTTTGTTTTGGATTCAAGAGTCCCACTCTGTCACCCAGGCTGTAGTGCCATGGTACAATTATGGCTCACTGTAGCCTTGACCTCCTGGGTTCAGGCAATCCTCTTGCCTCAGTCTCCTGAGTAAATGGGACTACAGGTACACACCATCACACCTGGCTAATTTTTTTATTTTTTTATTTTGATAGAGATGAGGTCTCACTGTGTTGCCCAGGTTGGTCTTGAACTCCTGGGCTCAAGTGATCCTCCCACCTCATCCTCCCAAAGTGCTGGGATTATAGGCATGAGCCTCTGAACCCAGCCTGGACTATTTACCTTTTGATTTCTTTCTTTTTCTCTCTTTCTTTCTTTCTTTCTTTCTTTCTTTCTTTCTTTCTTTCTTTCTTTCTTTCTTTCTTTCTTTCATTAGAAGTCTCACTGTCACTCAGGCTGGAGGGCAGTGGCACGCTCATGGCCACCACAGCCTCGACCTGCTGGGCTCAGGTGATCCTTCTGCCTCAGCCTTCCAAGTAGCTGGGACTCCAGATGCCCGCTACCATGCCTGGCTTATTTTTTGATTTATTGTAGAGACGAGGTCTCACCAAGGTGCCCAGGCTGGTCACGAACCCCTGAGCTCAGGCAATCTTCTCACCTCAGCCTCCCAAAGTGCAGAGATTATAGGCTTGAACCACCATGACTGGCAGATTTCTTTTTTCATGAAAAAAAAACTACACAACCCTAATTTGTTAAAACACCATCATGCATTGGCTTTCTGCTACATGAGAGCTGAGCATAATCCCAAGTGATGAACTGGTTGTACAGGTTTCACCCTTGGCTCTCCTGCCAAAGCAGCCCTTGTGATCCCACAGGGGAAATAAAGTGGGGCTGGGGACAGCATGCCAAGGTTCCAGAAACATCTCTGCTAGTCCTAATCAGTGGTGTGCCACTGGTCAAGTTGCCCGAGCAGCCTTTAAACTTTGTTTTCTTTGTCCGTAAAATGGGTGTGTTAGGACACCAACCTCTGACCTTCCTTTAGGACACTACTAATTTTTTCTTATTTGAAATCAAATTTTATTATTATTATTATTATTATTTGATGAACTATTCTGGTTATGCTGCTTGAACCCGGATTAGATCAAGATTGTGAAAAAAAATCCATGAGCTCTAGTAAAAATAAATGCTTACGAAGCTGGAGCTCCTAAAATGGAAACCGTCGTGCCTTTTAGCGGCTGTTGGGTAAAGCAAGAAAACACGAGAGCAAAATCTTCATTTGTAAGTGAAGACTAGGCTTCACTGGTTAAAGGCCTAGATTTTGTCGACTGAAGAATCTGGAGGTTTCTAAATTTGGAAAGTAGAGCTTTATTTTGCATAAAGGGCTGCAGCTTGGAGGCTGGTCACCCCACAGGCTGGGACGTGCAGCCTCCAGCCAAAAGCTGGAAGCAGGCACTTCAAGGAGGGTAGCAGAAGACAGGAATTTATGCTGACCAGGTTGGCTAATTATGCGCAGTCAATAAGCAAAAGGGTAACTCATGAATATTTATGAAGCATGCACCTGCACAATTGAGCTTTCTGCCTCTTTGTGGGTTGTCTGTTCAAAATGGTGACCTTAGCATGATCTGAGAATGAAGCATGATACCTCTGATGTCAACAGGTAAAGCCAAGGACATGAAAACTCTTGCTGTGCATCCTCCGTAGACTGGCCAGACCGCTGTGTGGCCTGTGGTCTCTTGTCAGGAAGAGATGCCTTGTAAAACTGGTGAGCTGTCACATACAAACTGTAAAGAGGAAGGGGGCTTCTCTTCTGTAAAAAGGAAGGTCTCCGCTTTGATGACTGGCTAATGGTGGTAAAGAAATGAGTTGTTTCTTGTTCTCTGCGTATTTCTTAGGGAAAAATTCCAGTTAAAGGTTAACAAGGAAGGGGCATACTGAGATGTGCCACCCTTCCATCCTGCCATGGCTGGGAACTCAGTCTTAAGGTTGCCCTGGAGTTCCCTTGGCCAAGAAGGGGGTGTTCCATTCAGTCGGTGGGGGTGGGGGGACTTAAGATGTTACTTTTATTTCTCAGTTTGAATTACAAAGTCAAAAACTATGTCCGAGGTCTAGATGACTTGCTCAAGTGTGGGTTGGCAGAAGACTTCAGCGATAATTGCTGGAGGAAGCGAGGGAACCCACAGGGCATTTGAGGGTGGCCAAGCAGGATCAGCAGGTCAGCCTGGAGAGAACCGGCTTCCTGGCTAAAGACCAAAGCTGCAGGTCAGTGGGTCTAACTTTGGAACCCAGGCAGAGGGTGACGTGTATGTGTGTGTGTGTGTGTGTGTGTTTAGGTGGTTGAAGGGAGGCAAAGGAAAGATGAAAAGTCTAACAGCAGAAGGGGACAGTGTTAACTCTCAAAGAACTTGACTTTCAAAGTGTCATCTACAAGCACTGGCAGTCACAGCTAAAATGCTAGCATGGAACGTGCTGGTTCCAAGAGTGCTGTCCGTCCAGGGTTCAGTGATGTTCCTGTTGGAAACACTTCAAAGCAACTTGAGACACAGAGGAGCAACCTAGGCCTGGACAGAACTGCTTTTGTCCCTGTTGATGCTTACCTTTAAGACACATGTGAGGCGGCTGCTCACATTCAGGGCTGTTACCTGATTAAACCCTGCCATTCTCAGGCTTGTGAAGGAGGAGGCCTCAGAAAGCCATCAGTCGAGGCTAAGCTCTTGAAGCTGGGCGACGGCTTCCATGGGGTCGCTGGCGCGGGGGCCCGGTCAGTCTGAGCTGTGTGACTGCGCTGGCTCTGGGCTGTGTTATAGACTCAGTTGGATCCAACTAATCAGCTGCTTCTGTGGGAGACTAGAACATGCCTCCCCCAAACAGGAGGGATTGTTGAGCTGAAAGCAACGAAGAAGACACGGATGCGGGGGCACACACTGCCCTCCCTCTGTGTTCCCCAAAGCAGGACCCAGATTTACAAAGACAAGAGGTGTTCTGGCCCTCTCTACGAGGGAAAATAAAGGCACATCACTGCAGGCAGCTTTAGACCCCGAAAAGCCTGCTGATGGCACCTGGGGAGTTTATGGTAACAGGCTTAGGAACTAACCATTATCTGCCATTTATTTGCCTTTCTCCAATTTAGCATTGGAGAATTTAGCATCTTGGCATTTAAAAAAATGTACTGTTCTTTGTTGAAGACGTCATATGAGCTGAAATTCAAAGCCACGTCTTTTGAGAACTCATTCTCTGAGTGTCTCCAATATTTGTGTGTGTGTTTACATTAATAAACTTCTACTTGTTTTTTCTCATTAATTTGACTTTTGAAACAGGGGTCTATTCCAACTAAGAACCTATTGGGGGTTATTATTTTTACCCTACAGTTCAAATGTTTTGTTTTTTTTAAACAAGGATTCCGTGCCTTATTTGGTTTGTTCTTATCATTAGGGTGGGGATGGTGAACTCCTGGGTCTTTCTATGTCTGGTAAAGAAGAACCACTTGGTTATGCTTCAGTCCCAAGCAGGACCATGGGCTCTCTGAGACAGGGCAGCCCTTGGATGTTCTCTGTGCAATTGGTGGTGGCTCCTGGTACCCTGCCCAGAGACATTTGGAAAAAGGAGACCTCAGGAGGCAACATCTTAGCTCAAAGTCTTGACTGTTCAATGTTCGTGGAAAGACTTCAGACGATGTGACAAGGAGATAGAATCAATATTTTAAGTCCCCAGAGATCTTGCCAACTGCTTTCTAGCACAAGACTGGTGGGGTTTGAAACACACTACTCCAAGATATGGCATTGGGGCCACTGGAGAAAACGGCATGAACAGGAAGGTCACATCTCACCTTCCCCAGTCCGTCTCCCCCAGAGCAGGTGATAAAACCTAGAAGAGGCTTTCAGAACAGCCTGGAAGCAGGTGCTAAGACCCTTATGTGCGAGATATGCCCTACGCTCTGAGAAAAGGCACCAAAGACATAGAGGTGCCAAGAAGGATCTTACTAATGAGCCCCAATGTACAACGTTAGAGCATCCCCCTCCTTTTCCTGTCATAGTTCCTCCCTACTGTCCCCTCTGTCTCAAACCTCCCATAAAACTGTTTCTTTGGGTCTTCATTTCCCCCTGAAGTCTTCTGTGTCAAATAAAACATATATTACATAAGAATGTGTGCTTTTTTTTCTTGTTTGTTTTCTGAGTCGGAGTCTCACTCTGTCGCCCAGGCTGGAGTACAGTGGCACACTCATGGTCACTGCAGCCTCAACCTGCTGGGCTCAGGTGATCCTTCCACCTTAGCTTTCCAAGTAGCTGAAACTACAGGCATGCACCACCATGCCTGAATAATTTTTTTTATTTATTGTAGAGATGGGGTCTTGCCAAGTTGTCCAGGCTGGTCTCGAGCCGTGGGCTCAGGCAATCCTCTCATCTCGGCCTCCCAAAATGCTAGGATTATAGGTGTGAGCCACCATGCCTGGCCCTTTTTTCTTGTACAGTGGCCTCTGCCATGAACCCAGGATGGGTAGAGAAACTTGGAGCCTTGGAACCTGCTCATCTATGTTTAAAATCTGTACTGGTTGCTGCTGTTTTCCCTGAGCTCAGGTAAAGGTCAAGGGACCAGTGACAACAGGAGAGAAGGGAGGGATGGCCCCAGGGAGAAGAAGGAGGCAGCACATTTCAGAGTCATTTTTAGAAGGCAAGGACCTCTTCTGATGGGCAGCATGGTTGCTTCCAGGTTCTTGTTATTGTGAACAATGCTGCAATAAACATACGTGTGCAGGCATCTTTTCTATAGAGTGATTTGAGTTCTTCAGGATATATTCCCAGAAGGGGGATTGCGGGGTCATATGGGAGGTTGACATTTAGAGCTTTTAGGAATCGCCACACTGCTTTCCACAGAGGTTGCACTATTTTACACTCCCACCAACAGCGTAGAAGTGTTCCCTTTTCGCCATACCCTCTCCAGCAGCTGTTCTTTTTTGAGTTGCTGATAATTGCCATTCTGACTGGATTTTAAAAATGTGGTGCATATACACGATGGAATACTACGCAGCCATAAAAAAGAACAAAATCATGAATTTTGCAGCAACCTGGATGGAACTAGAGTCTATAATACTGAGTGACCTCTCACAGAAACAAAATCCAGGTATCACATGTTCTCACTCATATAGTGGACCTTGAACATCCAATGTAAAACTATAAGAAAATGACTGACAGTAGTGGGAAACTATGGGGTGGGAGGGAGATGGGATTAACAGTAGCAAATATCTGTCTGGGGATGGGGAAACACCTCTTATCAACAGGGAGCCTGAATGAAGCGTATTTATATACCTAACCCTTAACTGTACCCCACAATATCATAATAAAAAATATTGATTAAAAAAAAAAAGGCAAGGACCTACTGTCATCTCCTTTTATCCCCTCCCTACCTCCTAACTGAGAATTCTTTCACTCACGTATCTAACAACTACTCATTCCTCTGAGCGCCTACCATACACAAGACGCCATGCTGGATTTTTAGAAATAGAGTGAGCTAGACATTTGAGGGGCGACTTCCCCACACAAAAAAACCTGGAATTATCTTTTGGTGGGTGGGCCCCTTGTAGTCCAGTCATCCCCCACTAGGTAAAAGTGTTCTAGGAACCCATCAGCATCCGTGTCCCAGCCAGTGTTGTTGTGAGAGGCTGCGTTTGACTTCAGTGAATTTTTAAAAAGTTTTTATTTCATTATAGCAATATGGGATGAATTACATTGAGGATTAATTACAAGTGAGGATTAATTACATAAGTAGGCTGCATGCTGATGAAGCTTGGGCTTCAAACTAGCTCTCATTTCCCCTGGTAGTGAACTAGGTACCCTTCGTGTTGTGATATGCCCCCTGCCCTATTTCTTCCCCTAGCGGTGCCCAGTGCCCTCCCTTGTGCTCATGTGACTAGTGTTCAGGGCCCACTTATGAGTGAGAGTGTGCAGTATTCAGTTCTTTGTTTCTGTGATAGATGACCAAGTATGAGGGTCTCCAACTCCATTCAGTGTGCTGCAAACCCCATGATTTTGTTATTTATGGCTGTGCAATACTCCATCGTGTATATATACCACATTTTCTTTATCTAGTCTACTTCATTGAGTTTTTTTGTTTTTTTTTTAGATTCTTTCAAGGCATTTAACCATTTCACGATGGATGATACATGAGTGCACCTGTCCACACCACACTGAATGTTGGGTGTTCAGTAGTTTTTGACCAAGACCAGAGTGACCCCTATACCCCACCCTCCCTATTCACCCGATCTTGCCCCTAGTGACTTTTTTTTGTTTTCCTGGGTAAAAAAAAGTCCTCAAAGGGAAATGCTTTGCCCATGTGGCAGAGGTGAAACAAAAAATGGCAGAAACACTAAAAGGCATCAAAATTGACAAGCTCAAAAACTGTTTTGAACAACAAACTATTTTTGTGGAAAAAACATCTCAATAGGTACACTGTATTAAACAGAGAGTACTTTGAAGGTGACTAAAGTTTAAACATATAAGAATAAATGCACAATTTTTTTGTAATTATATTCCGGGTTTTTTTGGGTCCCCCTCATACAGGGCACTTGCCCTCAGAAGAGATAATTAAAAGGAAGAAAGTACACGTTGTGGTGGAGTCGCTGCGGAGAGTGAGACTAGAGAGCCAGGTCAGAGAGACCGTGACACTTGAGTTGAGAGGTGAAGACTGAGCAGCCCTGCAGAGAGCAGGGAAAGGCTTTCCAGGGCAAGGGATCACCAAACAGAAACACTCTGAGCTGGGAAAGGGCCTTTCTGTGATGGGACAGAAAAGATGTCCCTGGAGCTAGAGCTCATGGAAAGTGAGAGGGAGAGGTGGGAAGGACTCCTGTAGGGTCATGTAGGACTCTGCCTTTCAGGGTTCACAGGAGGCCACAGCATGGTTGATGGTAGGAGAGTGACTCCATAGCATTTAGATAAACAAAGGCCAGAGGGGTAGCCACAGGAGGATGTACTATGTGATGGGGCTGGAGGGAGGAGTGTTGAGAATGATGTAGGAAACTGAGGAATTCCTTGCTTAGCCTAGTCCTGCAAGGTTTCAGCAACTGGAGAGAATCAAAGCTTGGGGAAGCAGACACTGCATTCCTTCCTACCCAGAGTTCTCTCCCACTTCCAAAAATGGTATTTGGTCTTCCTCAGTGTCCATTGCATTTTGTTTCTGCTGGGAGCATGTGCCCACATTCTTGTCATTGTCTACTGACCAGCTGGCGACATCTACTGCCACCTGAACACTTGGGTCTCCCCTCCTTCCATCGCTGCCAATTGCTATCGAGCTGCTGCCAAGACTACCAGGAATGGGGCATGCTGGGATGGATCTTACCTCATGATTAGAGAGATTTCACTTGACAAGAACGTCCCAGACTCAGACCAGAGGGCACATGGAGGTCATTATTAGTTGCCATAGAACAGATCTTTCAGCGTTCTGCTAATGAGGTGTCCTGCTTCTGGTTCTTTGAGTGTTCCAACCGAGTCAGCTTCTACTTTGTTCTAACGACCAACACCTTGGAGTTACTGCAGCATCTATCATGCCTCCTCACTCCCATTTGGCTCTCAATCTGATCCATTGTGATGTTGACCTGACTACACCCTGTGGACCTGACTTTATCCTTGGTCATGACAATTTTTGGATGGTGTTTCTAGTGTTTGAATATCGTCTTTTCCCAATGAGCCTTGACTTGGCTTGTCCCTCCCCATCTCGGACACTCTGGAACCTTCAGCCTGGCCCAGATGCTTAACTGACCCCTGATTTCTTATGAGAAAGGCCTGGGGACAGCTTTGGATATATCTTCTGCTCAGCTGAGTGCAGCTGGGCCACCCATCCCAGGAATCTGGCCATTTGATCTGAGGCCATTCTTGTCCTTTCTCCCAAGAGTCTGAGATTATCCTCATATTAACTGGACTTGCAGCTGACTCTGATATTTTAGAATTCCCAAGGCAGACATGCAAATTAGACCTAAGCTTGACCTTCCTTTCACACATATAAAAAGAATATGTGAGAACCTGTGACTTGTGAAAACAGCCTAATTTCTTCCTAATCATTTTTCAAATGCCACTAATTACCTTATGCTTTCAACTTGAACACAGAGCATTACTTAAACAGCCACAGAAATGGATGAGTAGAGAGTACTGCACCTGACTCACCAGCACAACTTCTGCTTCTTGGATGACACGGTTTCCCTTCTGTTTTCTCCCTTTGGCTCTCTGGACATCCTCGCCTTGGAAGTGCTGAGACTGGTGCAGGTGCTGGGCTGAGGGGTCATTTTCCCACTATCTGCCCCCTCTGTCGATACTGTCATCTAAATTACAGCAGCAGATTTCTTCCTTGCTATCTGAAAGAATCTAACTAATAATGTGATTAAAAAGAACTAGACCAGCCGGGCTCGGTGGCTCAGCCTGTAATCCCACGCCTTTGGGAGGCTGAGGTGAGTGGATTGCCTGAGCCCGCGGGTT
>NW_007250730.1:245022-246208 GCF_000164805.1 Carlito syrichta
AAAAAAAAAAAAAAAAAAAAAAAAGAACTAGACCCAGCAGAAGCAAGCAGGGCTATCTTGCTCCTTATAAGACTAAATGGTTGATAGGTTCCCCTGAATGTGGGGAGAGAAGGGATGTTCTGACTCAAACAAGCTAGACCTTTATGTAGGATACCAGAGGAAGTACATTTTTGGTTTCTGAGGAGTTAAAGAAGACTCAGTTTTGTTTTGTTTTGTTTTGTTTTTAGGTGGAGTCTCACTCTGTCACCCAGACTGGAGTGCAGCGGCCGCTCCTGGCCACCGCAGCCTCGACCTGCTGGGCCCCGGCGATCCTTCCGCCTCAGCCTTCCAAGTAGCTGGAACTACAGGCGCATGCTACCACGCCTGGCTAATTTTTGATTTATTGTAGAGATGAGGTCTCGCTAAGTTGCCCAGGCAGATCTCGAACCCGCGGGCTCAAGCAATCCACTCACCTCCGCCTCCCAAAGGTGCGGGATTACAGGCTGAGCCACCGAGCCCGGCTAGGAAGACTCAGTTTTATGGTCTTAAAATTGAAGGGGACATGAGGAATTGGGAATAGAAAAGCACATAGGTAGAAAAATCCCAAATCTATCAAAGAAACATGATGCCCATTTGCCATGAGAATGCGACTGTAATGAGCATGTCCGTGTATTGCCTACAGATGATGCTGCTGTGGAAATGTCTCCATGTGTCAAGAGTCACTTCACTCTCTTCTCATTGGAGTCACTGAGGTAACTGCCCGTGAAGGGCAACATGGTGCATAAAGGCTGTGTGGAAAGGGCACTGGGTCTACATGCGAGGACAAAAGGCCAACAGGTCTCTGTGGGAGGGGCTGCCTCAGGTGGACAAACCCCAGGGGCTGTGCAGTGTTCCGAGTGGGGAGTTTGTCAACACAATTAGTGCTGGGACTCACTTGAAGATGTGCCCCACTCTAGGCAGAGATTCACACTGATGAGTTGTGATAGTCAGAAGACGAAACCTGGTCTTCTTCCATGGTAATCCCTTGTCTCTCGTAGGACGTGTCTTTTCGGAGAATATCCAACCTACTCCCACACAAATGTTTTTGGCCCCTCACTCTGTGGGAGGCGTGAAACACTTGGTGAGCCATCCTTGCCCATCCTCACCAGTTATGTCAATTCTTTTTTTTTTTTTTTTGAGTTGGAGTCTCACTCTGTCGCCTAGACTA
>NW_007250730.1:246410-279220 GCF_000164805.1 Carlito syrichta
CTTTTATTTGTTGTAGAGATGAGGTCTCACCAAGTTGCCCAGGCGGGTCTCGAACCCGCAGGCTCAGGCAATTCACTCACCTCAGCCTCCCAAGGCGTGGGATTACAGGCTGAGCCACCGAGCCCAGTTAGTTATGTCAATTCTTACTGAGGCACTTGGCGTCTATTTTGAGGTAGATCAGTTTTCCCTCCGAACATTGGTGTGCTGTGCTGCCCTCTAACCCCTCTTATCTAATTTGTGAAATATCTAGAATTACTGCTGAATTAGAACAAATTGTAATGGGAAAATTAGAGATAATATAAAGAAGAATTGATGTTTTACAAATAACAGTCAATGGTAATTGCAAAACACTACTTAGAGCATCATTCATGGAAATGAGTATGAATCCTAATGTAACTTGTCCAGGATACCTCTGTAATTACAGTCTGCTTCCTGGGAACAGAGGACTGGGAAGGGCCTATTTGGATTTTCAGATTGTGAACCGGGAGCGAGGGTTGTGGCTAAGTATAGGTTTAAAATTCTAAGTCACTTGATTCTAGGTCATACTCAAGGTTTAGGTTATGTACTCAAGAGACTCCTTGAGCAACTCTTAAATTTCAACTTCGTGTTTACAGATACTCTGTGAATAGTCAAAAACCAGTATCGCAAGTAGCCACAGTTGTCTGACTCACTTTCTAATCTATTACCCTATGAAAGGAAGTCGAGTTTCTCTTTTGCTCATTGGTCTACCCAGAGTCAACCAAACCTCCAGGTCTGACTCAGAGTTGATCTACCCTTCTGGATACCTGTGACCCAGGAATGACCCAGTGCCAAAAAAGTTTGGAAATTATCACTTATTCATGATTGGACTCTGATGACTTGACAGACCCAGACTGAACAGAGCTTGGAGGCTGCACTGGAACTGGACCAACTTTTGGGAGTGGCTTCTTATGAAGGACCCTAGCAGGTAGTTATCCCACTTGCAGCCATCCTGAGCAACAACCTAGGCTGTAAAAGTCACAGCAACATATTTACTGAAATTAGAACCAGTTTGGAGTAGTAACTTCACTATATTACCAGCTGTCTGATTAGTTAGATTAACTAACAAAAGTGACTAGCTAAATGATTGTGAACAGATCATTCTAATTTCAGGAACTGAATTCTGATGTTTGTAAATAAAGGCTTTGGATTCAGTAACAAGTAGTAAACTGTAAATGTATATTAATATTTATGATAAAAACATGAATTTTATAAAATTTAGTATGTTACATATTAAGAAAAAATCTAAGCAGGTACAGTGGCTCACGCCTGTAGTCCCAGCACTTTGGGAAGCAGAGGCGAGAGGATGCCTGAGTCCAGGGGATGTGGCAACTTAGCGAGACTGCTAATAAATGAAAAATCAGCTGGGCGTAGTGGCACACGCTTGTGGTTCCAGTTACTTGGAAGTCTGAGATGGAAGGATCACCTGAGACCTGCAGGTTGAGGCTGTGGTGGCTGTCAGTGTGCCACTGCATTCCATCTTGGGCAACAGAGTGAGACTCCTACTCGTAAACAAAAAAGAAAACTCTTGGTCTGATTTATCTAAAACTCCCTCTTTCCCAAGTGATTTCATTAAGTCTATCTTGAAGTTATAAAGACGCTTAACAGATCTAGCAACATTCTTGAATTTCTTTAACAATAGGTACTATGTATAACATGGGTTCTCCCCCCAAAAACAGACTTATCCTTCTCTCCCCAAAGGTAGACCCCTTGTAGAGCAGGCTTCCCCCACTAGGTAAGTGTTCTAGGAGCCCACCAGCATCAGAGTATCAGCTAGCTTGTTGGGAGAGCCTGTGCTTAGCTTCAGTGAATTTCTCTTTTGGAGATTCTTTCAATGCCTTTGCCCATTTCATGATGGGTAATTTACAAGAGCACCTGCCCACACTGAGCTGAGCATTCAGCAGTTTTTGACCAAAACAGTATGGTCCCTATTCACCCTCCCTATTCACCTGATCTCACCCTGAGTGACATTTTTTTTTTTTGTTTCCCTGGATGAAAAAAGTCCCCAAAGGGAAACATTTTTCCAATGTGGAAGAAGTAAAACAAAGAAACCGCAGAAATACCAAAGGCATCAAAATTGAAGGGTTCAAAAACTGTTTTGAGCAGTGGAAAAAATGGAGAGTGACTGAAATTTAAACATGTATAAACAAATACACAATTTTTTATAAAGAAATTCCTGATTTTTTTGAATCCTCCTCCGTTCTTCATTAAAATTCCCAATACTGTTTGTTTAAGTTAGAGTACAATTTCTGTATTAGACAAAAAAAGCTTAGATTACAAGAAGAGTTCATTTGAACAGAACCTGACATTCCCTAACAATAATGGTTTTATGAACTATTGTAGTTGATGTACTGATGGGCAACTATTATAGTTGATGTGTAATTCTAAATTGACTCTTGTAGAGTGGGCTACAGAGTCTTTTACTTCTTTTTCAGCTCCAAACAACCTAATTCAATACTCTAAATATAGTCAGCATTCAAGGGAAATTTAATTACTGACTGACTCTAGTCAGTAGGGATGAAGAGAACGACACTGCTACTTGTTTGGACACGCACCTCTGATTAAATGCCACTTTTACCTTACCAGCTAGTTAGTCAGTAGACTATGAGTGGTACTTATTTGATCTTCCCCCTAAAAGAAGGCCAAGGGCTGAAAATGAGATCCTCCAGGAGACTGAATGGCCACGGGACTCCTACATTGCCAAGTCCATTCCAAGGGCTGGAGAGCAGCTGACGACCAACATATTCATTGTCAATTCCCAGTCATGTTTTCAAAGAGCTGTGATATGTTGTATCTGAGGTCTCTAGAGAAACAGACCAATGGGGGAAGGGGAGAAAGAGGGAGTGGGAGAGGAAGGGGAAGAGGGAGAGGTAGGGAGGGAGGGGAAGGGAGAGAGAGAAAGAAATGGAGACAGAGTGAGAGACAGAAAGAGTATGTGAGAGAAAGAGAAAGAGATTTTAAGGAATTGGCTCTCACAGTTATAGGAGTTCGTACATCAAAAACTCATCCTCCTGGAAATAGTAGACACCGGGGACACCAGTGGGGGAGGGATGGTTAGGGTTCAGAAACTACCTAGGAGGAAAATGTTCACCATCTGGAGAATGGGCCACCTGAGACCCGAACCCTACCATGACACATTATGTCCATGTAACAAATACGTATGCATGTGCACTCCCTGAATCTAAAGACTCATTCTCCCACCCCACTCCCTGGTAGTCACTCAGCTATACCAGCTTAGCCCATCAGTATCCCTGGTTGCCGAGGAGGGGAACTGAGTTCACAGCAGCTTCTCTTGACTTCTGTTTGCAACTTTCCATCTCTTCCAGGTTTCTGTTCATTCAGTTCCAGATCTGAAGACAGACTTCGTAGCTATGTCTGTAGTTGTTGGAGCTGTGTCTGACAATGGAGCAGACAGCGAGCTAGCCTGTGTCGCTGAGGCCACAGTAAATCTCCTTTCTCACAACATCATGGAAATGAGATTATGCAGCTCTGGCCAACTCCTTGGAGGAGGCAGCCAGGTGTTCACTGAGCCCAGACTTTCCATTAAGCCTTCTCCTTCCTGCCCTGCTGTAAAACCTCAGCCAACAGGAAGTGACTTCCAGGAAGTGAAAGCCAACAGACATACCTCCCAGGGTTCTGGGCCGCAGGCCTTCCTTCCCCTCCGAGATTGTAGCAGCAGGGAGGGGGCGGGGCCCGGGACAGAGGCTGGGAAGTTGCAGAGATACCCAGAGTTTTGATCACAGACAGCACCTTCTGTTTCCTAGACCTGAAGTCCAGGACCCTGTCCAAGGAATGAAGCAAGCTCAGCTTGGTTTTGCCCCTTCCAGATCTGAGGAGGTCTCTTCCTGCTCTAACTCAAAAATCTCCCACTTCTCTCTCCACTTTTTCTCTCTCAAACAAGGACACGAAGGCCAACAAATCCTGCATTCTGCCCTAAGTGCGAAGAGCTCTGGGTTTCGGATGGTGCCAGACATGCCTGTAATTGCTTTCTGAAATTCTGGAGGAAGCAGTCTCTCGGTTACTCCTCAGAAGTTTAGTATTCCAGTGCACTGTCACATTCTGGAATGGCTCAGAGTGAGTCTTCCAGGGAAAACTGAATTATTAAAAAGCAAAGCTGAGGAATCTGTCATTTAATCAAGCTACTAAGAAAAAGCCTCAGACAGTGCAAGCAGAAGAAAAATGGTTAGTGTAAGATATATTCTCCTGCTTTTTAAGGTGGTTCACACATGTTAAAATATATTCTGAAATAAAACTACATATTGCATTTAGATGACTTCAGCATACTGTCACTTTGGGATGTGACCCCAGGGCAAATTTTGTGCTACTTTTTTCTATGTTTTGTTCTCCTAGCTCCTCAGAGGAATTCATTAGCTCAAAGTTGTGCTGGACCCCCAAAGACCCCAAAAGGGAAGGTACCGATTCCTAGCCGAGAAGCCTAAGAAATGACTCAGTACAAAGGGTGAGACATGGGTATTATTCGGGAGCTTACGCACCGGGAAGGTGACCCAGGAGTGGCCGCTAGACAAGAGAAAACATCTCTCGATGGTAAAAAGCACACAGGTTGTATAGCATGTCACATAGGGCTAAGCTGAAAAGGGTGGAGTGTCTAGCTACACCTGTGAATTCCCTCTGGGGCAGGATTTTTAGTATTACAATGAACCAAATGTGAGCTAGAGGAACAGAAGGTATTGTTACATGCTCCCAAACCTTCTCCCTTCCAGTGCCAAGCGACTGCCAATCCCTCCCTTGTACTAATGTGACTAATATTCGGGGCCCACTTATGAGTGAACCTTCTGACTTCTATTTGTTTCCCCATTTCAGTGGACATTCACCCAGGTGTGCCCGATCTCAGCTCAGGGGCCAATGAGGTTATTTGGCACACACAGCACCAAGATGTGGTCAGCAGGCGGGAGGACGCTTCACCACAGCCTCAGCATGACCTGTGTGCCCAAGTTGGAGACTGAGGGGAAAGGGACATCCCAGGTTGGCCACCCCCATGATCCCTCCCAGGCTCCAGCCCTCTGCCTGGGGCCATATCCATGGTATGCTCATGTCACTGAGTATGTGTCACCCTACACTCAAAACTTGAAAAAAAAATCAGCGAAATTAAGAAATTTCAGTACTTCCTATTCTTCAGTAGGTAAATGATATAAGCTGAGGTCCCCCTCCCTTCATAGGCCCATCTCATGGGAGTCATAATTGGAAGGCTGCGTCAGGAGCCTTAGATCAGAGCAAGCGGACCCAGTGGGATGGTGCAAATATCTGCTCACATCAGTCTGTGACAGCCTAACTCATCTGTCCACAGCAGCAGTTACTCTGGATGCCAGAAGGGGCTATGACCTCATGGGCATCCCCCTTCTCTGCTGGGACAGGATGTGTGTCACCATAGGCATTTTTTTGTTTTGAGTTGGAGTCTCACTCTGTCTCCCAGACTGGAGTGCAGTGGCATGCTCCCGGCCATCGCATCCTCGTGATCCTTCCACCTCAGCCTTCCAAGGACCTGGAACCCCAGGCGCGCTACCATGCCTGGCTAATTTTTTTTTTTTTTAATTATTGTAGAAGATGAGGTCTCGCCAAGTTGCCCAGGCGGGTCTCGAACCTGCGGGCTCAGACAATCCACTCACCTCGGCCTCCCAAAGCGTGGGACTACAGGTTGAGCCACCAAGACCGGCCTACCATAGGCAGTTTTATTTATTTATTTATTTATTTCCTTTTTTTTTTTTCCAAGTTGGAGTCTCACTCTGTCGCCCAGACTGGAGTGCAGTGGCACGCTTCCGGCCACCACAGCCTCGACCTGCTGGGCTCCGGTGATCCTTCTGCCTCAGCCTTCCAAGTAGCTGAAACTACAGGCTTGGGCACACGGGACGCTACCACGCCCAGCTAATTTTTTTAAATTTATTTATCGTAGAGATGAGGTCTCACCAAGTTGCCCAGGCAGGTCTCAAACCCACGGACTCAGAGAATTCACTCACCTCGGCCTCCCAAAGCGTGGGATTACAGGCTGAGCCACCAAGCCCGGTCGGCAATTTTAAAATAAACTTAAAATCAATTTCTTTTGCAGATGTTTGAGAATTGCGGACTGTCTCTTGAACTGAGAAAATCTTGCAAAGCCACTGTGAGTAGGGTTGGGTTGATGTGCAAATGTTTTTCACTGGCCCATAGTGATTTTATTTCCAAAATACTGCTTGATGTTAACCCAGGAGACAACATTTCATTAGGCCAGAGGGAAATGCTGCGGGTAATGAAATGCTACAGATGGTATCTTATGCCAGCAGGTGGAAAGCATTGGAAGACCAGAATATTAGTCACATTAGCACAAGGGAGGGATCAGCAGTCACTTGGCACTGCTGGGGGAAGGAGGGAGGGAGAAGGCTTGGGGGCATGTAACACAGGGGTACCTGGTCCTACACCAGGGGAGTGAGGACAAGTTAGAAGCCCAACTTTACCTACCTGCAGCCTACTAATGTAGTTAATCCTCGTTGGTACCCCACATCCCTATAATAAAATAAATTTTTAAAAAAATTTTTTATTTTAAAGATGTGGGGTACAATTCAGGGTTAAGTATACACATTTTCATTATGCAAGTACCCTTGTTGATGTGTGCCCCCCACCTCCGGCAGATTCCTGCTATAGTCAATCCCACCTCCCCACACCCTCACAGTTTCCTGCTAATACATTTTTTTAAAGTTGAAAAAAAAAAAAAAAAGCCAGGCTCGGTGGCTCAACCTGTAATCCCACGCCTTTGGGAGGCTGAGGTGAGTGGATTGCCTGAGCCCGCAGGTTTGAGACCCGCCTGGGCAACTTGGTGAGACCTCATCTCTACAATAAATAAAAAAATAAAAAAAATTAGCCGGGCGTGGTAGCACGTGCCTGTAGTTCCAGCTACTTGGAAGGCTGAGTTGGAAGGATCGCCAGAGCCCAGCAGGTAGAGGCTGTGGTGGCCGGGAGCGGCCACTGCACTCCAGTCTGGGCAACAGAGTGAGACTCCAACTCTAAAAATAAAATAAAATAAAATAAAAAATAAACAAAAGTAAGAAGATGGTGAAAAGTAAGAAGACAGAAAGATGAAGTGGGAAAAATTGAAATGGGGAAACGAACAGAAGAAGGTAATAGGCAGAAAAGGGAAGAAATCATATTTTTTAAAGAGTATCTGTTTTTGTTGGAGGCATAAATTCCCTCCAAAAACAACTCCTGTGACCACAGTTTCCTGACAGTAGGTCAGGTGACACAGGTGTCTGAGTTCAGAGAACAGAGATGCGTCCTAATCCTGGATTAATTGAACAGTAATGCCTTAGGCAAGGTGCTAACTTTCTGTGTGTTTTCCATCCATAATCCCAAGATAACTAATATTTGCAATGTAGAATGAAAATAAAGAAGTAAACTTTGTGGCCAGCCATGATGGTGGCCTGCCAGAATGACTAGCTGCTTTTTCTTAGCAATATCCATCCTTCTCCTCTTTTCTTTGCCATTTGATAGTGCCAATTATTATTATTTTTTTTAGAAATCCCCCAAACTTGATTTCACATTAGAGTTAACCCCAAAAGCAAAGCAAGCAATAGCCAACTAAATACCCCCAAATTGCTCAGAATATATTCTGTCAGAAAATTCATCTGTAAATCTCTTCAAACTCAAGCATTTTTGTCAATGGATTAGGAAACAAGTTACATTATTAAGGATTATATCCTAGGTTATTTATATGTTCTGGTTTGTTTTTTGTCCGAACTTGTTAGCTAGGTATTGCTTATCTCATTTCTCAGATAAAGAAACCCGGAGTTTTGCTGGGCTTCATTGCCTATATTTTTCTCACTAACAAGTGTTGGAGTGGTTATTCAAGCCCACATCTGTCTGACTTGAACCTTTTCCCATTAATTCCTAATACTGTTTCCCAATTTGGGAGGAATATTCTTTGAAGAATCCATTCAGGAACTTCCTAGAATGGCCTAGTAACTTCCGGTAAACTTGCTCTTCAGATTACAAGTATTATATGATTACATGGGCAGACTTACTAGTTATGTGACCCAGGGCAAGTGACTTAACTTTCCTGTGCCTAAGATTCCTCATCTGTTAAAATTAGGTTCATAATGGTAATATGACAACAACAAGTAAGCAATGGAATAGAATAGAGAATCCAGGAACATCACCCATGTGAGCTCACCTGATTTATGATAAAGGTGACACTGCAGGGAAGCAGAAAAAGGATGGTCACTTTAGTAAATGGGACTCAGCTAACTGGATAGCCATATGAAAAAGAAAGAAGTCTTAACCTCCACTTCACACCATACCTCAGAGTCAACTCCAAATGAATCGAAGATTTAAATATGAAATATAAAGCAAAGCAAGTTTAGAATAAGTACAGAAAAATATCTTCATTACCTTAGAGGAGGTAAAGATTTCTCTTTTTTTTTTTTTTTTTGAGTTGGAGTCTCACTCTGTCACCCAGACTGGAGTGCAGTGGCCGCTCCCGGCCACCGCAGCCTCGACCTGCTGGGTTCCGGCGATCCTTCCGCCTCAGCCTTCTGAGTAGCTGGAACTACAAGCACGCGCTACCATGCCCAGCTGATTTTTTGATTTATTGTAGAGACGAGGTCTTGTCAAGTTGCCCAGGCGGGTCATGAACCCGCGGGCTCAGCCAATCCACTCACCTCAGCCTCCCAAAGTGCTGGGATTACAGGCTGAGCCACTGAGCCCGGCCACAGGCAAAGATTTTTTATTTTTTATTTTTTTTGAGTTGGAGTCTCACTCGGTCGCCCAGACTGGAGTGCAGTGGCCGCTCCCGGCCACCGCAGCCTCGACCTGCCGGGCTCCGGCGATCCTTCCGCCTCAGCCTTCCCAGTAGCCGGAATTACAGGCGCGCGCTACCACGCCCGGCTGATTTTTTGATTTATTGTAGAGATGAGATCTCGCTGCCCAGGCGGGTCTCGAACCCGCGGGCTCAGGCAATCCACTCACCTCAGCCTCCCAAAGGCGCGGGATTACAGGCTGAGCTACCGAGCTCAGCTGAAAAGCATTCTTAAGAGATTGAACAGCTAATCCACAGAAGAGAAGAGGATTTTACAGTATACATAATTGATGCAAATCCCAAATCTAGAATACTTAAAATAAGTGTATTTAAAAGGCAGATAGCTAGGAACATTATCTAAAAGAATACAAGTTGAGAGTAAGATTTGGCACATGATATGCATTCACTAGATATATGCTGTCATTATTATTACTAATAATGATAGCACATTATTATTACTAATAATAATAATCCGGACCAAGTCAACAACCCTACTGTTCTGAGTTTCTGTCCTGCTGCCAGCCTGCATGTCTCAGGTTTCTGCTTTGGAAAACATGGTAACCATAGTAATGTGGCACCAGGGAGGTAAATCTGTAGAACAGAATTCAAAATGTGTGATTTGACGACAGGAAGAATAACGTGTATGTCCCGAATATTTCAGGATTTATTATTGCCTTCCAATGCTGTGGGTTAATAAAAAAAGGTATAAAGTAAGGGGTCATGTTGCCATCTGAGTGCAGCTCAAAGAGGAAGCAGGAGGCTTCATACCTACACCCTACCCTTGCCCCTGGCAGCACCACTGTCTCACAGATCTCTCTGTCCTGACAGAACTCCAAGCCCTACAGTCGGGTGATTCGGAAGGCCTGAACTTAGGGTCTCTCTCCTTGAGTCCTCACACTCAGTCAGTCTGAAGCGAATTCCTCCCAGAGGAGCCAGAGTCTCCTATGTACTTTATATTTGACCTTTCCTAAGTCTCACTGGAAGGAAGTCTCCTATGTCCCCACATCCACCAGAGGTCTTCAAGGACTGACCGTCTTACAGTTTTGCATCCCTGTAAACCATTCCCCTGTCATCAGTGCTGTACCAAATTCTGCCCCAACTTGAGTGATTTCGGTCAGGTGCAGTGGCTCCTGCTTATGATCCCAGTACTTTAGGAGGATTGCCTGAGGCCACGGGTTTGAGACTAGCTAGGGCAATTTGGCAAGATCTCATCTCTTAACTAACTAACTAACTAAATAAATAAATAAATAAACAAACAAACGAGTGATTTCCATTCTCCCGTTAAAATGCCTCCAGTATGTGGCATTTGAGCTTGTGATCACTCTTTCCCCTTTAGACCCATTTACGTGGCCTTGAATTCAACTTTGCCATCAACTCATGAGTGATAACTCCTCTGAAATAAGACACTCAGGCACCTCCCTCCCTGTCTACAAACTTGTGTTCTTTTGTTTGTATTTCATCTATCCCCGTCTCATTGGTTCTTTGACTTCAACAAAACCACTAGTCACTGAATCCCCTCATTTTTCAGTCAACCATCACTCCAGTTTTGTGTTGAGTTGTGTTCCCACCAAAATTCATATGTTGACGTTGTAATCCCCAATACCTTAGAATATGACTGTATTTGGAACTGGGTCCTTTAAAGAGATAAATTAAGATAAAATGAGGTCACATGGGTAGGTCTTGATCCAATATGACTGCCATCCTTGTAAGAAGAGGAGATTGTTCTTTCAGGTTCTGGCTTCCAAGATGACAAGGAAAAGAAAGAACAATGGTTGTGCCCCAAGGGGCTACTACCACTTGCAGCCCATAGGGTGCACGAACTGTGCCTGATGCATACCCAAGGAAAAGGCTATTAAGAAGTTTGTCAGGCTGGGCACTTTGAGAGACTTAGGTGAGAGGAATACCTGAATCTGCAGGCTTGAGACCAAACTGGGCAGGTTGGCGAGACCTCATCTCTACAATAAATCAAAAATTAGCCAGGCATGGTGGTGCGTGCTAATGGTTCCAGGTACTTGGAAGGCTGAGGCGGAAGAATACAGCAGGTTCCGGCTGCGGTGGCCGTGAGCGTGCCACTGCACCTGCCTGGACGACAGAGTGAAACTGCAACTCAACAAAAAAAAAGAGGTTTGTCATTTGAAACATAGTGGAGGCTGCAGCTGTTAGGGACATTTCTGAAGCGAGTGTCTTCAATGGCTATGTGCTTTCCAAGCTGTATGTGAAGCTGCCTCATTGTGTTAGTTGTGTCATTCACAGCAAGATAGTGAGACATTGGTCTCATGAAGCCCGCAAGGACGGGACGCCCTCACCCTGATTAAACCTGCAAGGGCTGCCCCACGACCTCCAACAAAGCCTATGTAAGGAGCTGAGTCTCCTTAAGGACTGAAGAACAACTACCTTCTGGAAAAAATAAAATGGAGATTATACTTAAAAAAAAAAAAAAAAAAAAAAAAAGAAAAAGACTTTTTTTGCTGGGCGCAGTGGCTCAAGCCTCTAATTCCAGCACTTTGGGAGGCTGAAGTGAGAGGATTGCCTGAGTTCAGGGATTTGAAACCAGCCTGGGTAACTTGGCAAGACTTCGTCTCTACATAAATCAGAAAATTAGCCAGGCGTGGTTGTATGTGCTTGTGGTTACAGCTACTTTGAAGGCTGAGGTGGAAGGATCGCCAGATCGCCTGAGCCCAGCAGGTCGAGGCTGCCATGGCCATGAGTGTGTCACTGCACTCCAGCCTGGGCAATAGAGTGAGACTCTGACTCCAACAAAAAAAAAAAGAGGAAATTAAGACTAGGACATGCATGTGTCCTAGACATGAGGACACGGGGAGGAGACAGCGATCTGCCAGCCACGGAGTGGGACCTCAGAAGTAACTAAACCTGCTGGCCCTTGATCTTGAACTTCTAGCTTCCAGAATTATTAGAATATGCAATTTTGTTGTTTAAGCCACCCTATTTACACTACTTGTTACAGCAGACCTAGCAAACGGATATAGCCGCCGTGCACGCTTGCTTCTCTTTCCATCTGATCTGTGACCATGAGCTGTGCCCTGTTCCATTTCTACTTCTTTGCTCCTTCGTCCTGGTTCATTGACCTGGCAAAATCTCAGCTTTAGATGGATACAGTCACCTGCCTTGTCTACGCATGCCCCTAGGCAGCTGGTTGTGGCTGGGGAACTCACCACAGAATGTTACTTGGTGCGACTTTTTTTTTTTTTTTTAGTTGTAATCTCCCTCTTTCGCCCACGCTAGAGTACAGTACAGTGGCACACTCCTGGCTACCACAGCCTTGACCTGCTGGGCTCAGGCAATCTTTCCACCTCAGCCTTCTAAATAGCTGGAACTATAGGTGCACGCTACCCCTCCCAGCTTTTTTTTTTTTTTAATTGTAGAGACGAGGTCTCACCAAGTATCCCAGGCTGATCTGAAACCCCTGAGATCAGGCAATTCTCTCACCTCGGCCTCCCAAAGTCCTGGGATTACAGGCTTGAGCCACTGCATCTGGTCTACTTGGTACGACTTTAGTCACATCTTACAGCTCAACCAAGCAAGCCGCTTCCCTGGTTAGGTGTCTTTCCACATCTGTAGGCATCCAGCCTTTCCACACCTCCTCTTGCTCTTAACACATTATTTTGCCTCCCAGCTATACAGGCTAACTTCCAAAATTACAGAGAAATAATCTTTTCCTTAAGCCGTCGTATGTCTTTTAAATACATTAAGAAAAGCAATAGAACTCAAATCATTCTACAAAAAAGACACCTGCACACACGTTTATTGTAGCTCTATTCACAATAGCAAAAACATGGAAACTGGAAGGACTGACTGAGAGTGGGAAGCCATTTTTTATCTGGTTCTTAAACCCTGACATGATGAGGAAGAAGTAGAAGCTGTTTTGGAGAAATGCATACTTCAGGCAAAGATTAACTTTGTCGACTTTGTCTTTTCGGAAACACAGACTCCTTACGCATGACCAGTATCGACCTACTGTATACTCAGTGCATGGCGACCAGCATCCCCCTCAGGGTTTTCTGTCCAGACTTCCTGGTGCCAGGCATCAGAGGTATCCCATAGCTTTTATCAGTAGAGCCCAGCAGAAGGGCAATCAAGCTTGCCTAGAGTAAAGGGAGTTTACAAGACCTAAGATATCACGCATTAGGCAAAAGTTATGCATATCTCAAAACTTGTGATTTAAAAAGTTATGCAGATCACAGGACTTGTGACCCCTCAGAAGGGGGAGCGGATGGGGATTGATCTTCCAGTAAATTGGGCGCTGTCTACAGGGAAGTCAAGGATTAAAGTCAGGGCTGCCCACTGCGAATGCATAGGAGATAAAGGGAAGTGCAACCCCTGTTAGCTCTAAGAAATGTTATTCAGGAATGTACAGGAGCACTGGGATCCTTAACACACCCTTCTCTAGGGGCTGTGATAATGTGGGCAGACATTAGTGGGTTTCTATTTCACAAGGTCTCCAAGACATTCACAGATAGTCAATAAAGAAGTCACGGCAGTCACTCCTACCTGATTGCAGCACTTCCAAGGGAAAGGATTTAAGCCAGGGTTCAGGGGGCCATGGTGCCACACTCATCTAGAGTGTGGGCTCGCTTCCTGTCTGTGGGAAGTGAATTTTCTTAAATAAATCTTTTCTTCTTTCACCTTTTTGTGTGTTGCAATTCTCTGCATTACTCAGATCTCTAGTTACCAGTGTGTACCTCTGGCACGTCGTTTCCAGCAGTGCTGCACCACTCTCCATATTCACCCATCCATCTCTCCTCCATCCATTCATCCTCACCCTATCCATACCCTAACAGAACCAAACATGCTGCCCATCGCAGCTGGACTGGTACATATACACAACGGAATATTATGTAGCCATAAAAAAGGACAAACTTATGAACTTCACAGCAACTTGGATGGGTTTAGAGTCTATCATACTCAGTGATCTATCATAGAAACAAAGAACAGAGTACCATATGTTCTCACTTATAAGCAAACTTTGAACAATTATCATAATACTATAAGAAATGGATTGGCAGTAGTGAGAAACTGCCACGAGGGGGTGGGATTGGCAGTTGAGAGAAACTGCCAGGGGAGGGAGGGGCATACCTCATTAACAAGGGTACCTGTATAATGAACATTTGATTACCTAACCCTGAATTGTACCCCACATCTTTAAAAAAAAAAAAAAAAGCCATAGAGTATATACCAGGAATGTCAAAAAAGTATATACATTTTAAGTATGATGACATTAAACAAATGAATGCTAGCGTTGTCATGCCATAGTCAGAGAAAATGGAAGAAGCACAGTTGAGTGAATGTCATACTATGCATAGTGAATGCCATACTCCACATAGTGAATGTGCATGGCTACCGTAACTCAATTCAACTTTGAAAAGTAATACATAGATAATATCTCCTAAAATGTATGTACATTTTTTTGGTATCTCCTTGAACATTCTTTTTAAAATGTGAGAAATCAGAAAATAAAACAGCCTTACCTATTAAAAGTCAAATGATAATTAGCTGGGCATCGTGAGGCTCACCTGTGGTTCTAGCTACTTAGAAGGCTAAGGCAGAAGGATCATCTGAGCCCAGCAGGTCGAGGCTGCAGTGGCCATGAGTGTGCTACTGCACTCCAGCCCGGGCAACAGAGTGAGAATCCAACTCAAAAGAAAAAAAAAGGCATATGATGTTGTTTGTATTGCAAGAAAAATAAAAACCTCCCTGTTGGGGATGGATGAACCGGGTGAGGATGGAGAGGTGCAGGGTGGCGTGGCACTGCCGGGGCTGGCAAGCCGGAGGTGCTGCGCTGGGAACCCAGAGATCTGAGTTGATTGCAAAGAATTGCGACGCACAAAAAGGTTAAGAAAGAAAAGTTTATTTAAAAGTAAATTAGAGAGAGAAAGAGAAGGAAGAGAGAAGATTCACCTCCCCAAGGTGGGAGATGGGGACCAAAGCCAGGAAGTATGGTGACAGCCATGGCTCAAAGAGCACATGGCCACACCAGACTCTAGCAAGGCAATGGACGCTGGTTGCTTGTGGTTGAGTCATTTTAACCATTCTCCTTGATGGGTGAAAAGACATACTAAGAGTGGGAAGCCATTTTTCATCTTGTTCTTAAACCCTGACACAATGATGAGAAAATAGAAGCTATGCTTTTGGAGAAATGCACACTTTAGGTATAATTAACTTTACCGACTTTGTCTTTTCAGAAACAAACTTCCAGGTAGCTGAGGTATCTCATAGTGGCAATCAAGCTTGCCAAGAGTAAAGGGAATTTACAAGGCCTAAGACATCATGCATTGGGCAAGGATTGTAAAAGTCATAAAACTTGTAATTACAAAAGTTATAACCACTCAGAGGGAGAGCAGGTGGGGATTCGATCTTCCAGTAAATTGGGCACTATCTACAGGGAAGCCAAGGATCCCCCGAAGCTACCCACTGGGAATGCATGGGAGATAAGGGGAGGTACACCCTCCATTAGATCTAAAGAATGTCATTTGGGAAGGTGCAGGAGAATTAGAATCCTTGTGTCACAGGATCTCTGTGTCACAGGATCTCCAAGACATCCACAGGAGGTCGACAAGAAAGTCACAGCAGTCACGATAGTCACGTGTAACATCTCCAAGAGAAGGATTTAAGCCAAGACTCTGGAGGGCAACGACGCCACACTCACCTAGAGTGTAGGCCCACTCCCTGTCTGTGGGGTGTGAACTTTTCTTAAATAAATCTTCTCTTCTCTCACCTCTGTATGTCACAATTCTTTGCAATTCACTCGGATCTCTGGGTTGCTGGCACGCAACCCCCGCTTGCCAGCCCTGGCAGGGCTACGCGCCTCCCTGTGCCTCTCCACCCTTACCTGGTCTGTCCAGTACCCTAACAATGGGGGAAAATCATTAGGGTGATTGGGTGGTGGTCTGCTTCCCCATCATCACAAAGGGGCAGGCAAGCGCAGGTACTGATGATGTCAGGTGATGGACAGCAGGCAGATGGGGGGGTTAGTCACATGATTGCTGCGGTGGTGGGGCTTATCTGTGTCACTAGTTCACAGAGGGCTGATTAGGTTAACCCTAGGGGGGAGTTCCTGCAAGAGACTTGTTAGACACTTGCAATTCACAAATTCCTTGACCAAAGGTGGGGTGGTCATCAGGGTTGTCCTGATCTTGTACCTGAAGGAGATTTGCCTAGAGGGGAGGGGATAGACTGCTGTTTGTCCTACAGTAGAATGTCTGAATGCTTTCTAATGGTTACACTGAGGCACAAAGACTAAAGAATAAGTTAAGTTTCTTCTAGGTTTCTATAGGTACCTTTCACTCCCAAGATGAAAGTAGAAACTAAATAAAAAGCACACAGAAAGTACAGAAAGATTACTCAAGGCTTTTAATATGTTCATCACTATTTTGTGGTTGGTGCCTCAGGAAGTCAAATAATACAATCCAATAACCTGTATTAATTAACCTGTATTAATTACTTTTACCTCTGTGGTTACCATTTTTGGTGTTCTTCATTCCTTCCAGTAGATTCAGATCACCATCTGGTGTAACTTTCCGTCAGGTAGAAAACTTCCTTTACTATTTTTTATAGTACATGTATACTATAAATGAATTTGTCTTCAGTTTTTGGTTATTTATGTCTTTTAAAATCCTCATTTCACAAGGATAGTTTCACCAGATATAGAATTCTATGTTGACAAATTTTTTTTCCCCGCAATTTGACCATGTCTCTGGCCTCCACTGTTTTGATGAGAAGTCAGTTGTTAATCAGGTTATTGGCCTTCTGCATGTAATGTGTAATTTTTCTTTTATTGCTTCCAAGATTTTCCCTTCATATTTGACTTTCAGCAATTTGACTGATGTGGCTAGATGCGTTCTGAGCTTTAAATTTTGTCTCTTTCATGTTCAAAAGCTACTAAAAACCCAGTTTGAGACATTCTGAAATAACAAGTGTTTGGTGGTAAAATCAACTTTAGTGTTCTACGAATCTCTCTAATTTCCCATTTTCCCTTAGGTTTTAGCCTTGCAAACCCTTAATAGCTCATTAGCTGGTTTTAAGGGAAAAAAAAATTTTTAAGATTTAAGATACCGCCGGGCTCGGTGGCTCAGCCTATAATCCGTGCCTTTGGGAGGCTGAGGTGAGTGGATTGCCTTAGCCCACGGATTCGAGACCCGCCTGGGCAGCAAGACCTCATCTCTACAATAAATCAAAAAATCAGCCGGGCGTGGTAGCGCATGCCTGTAATTCCGGCTACTTGGAAGGCTGAGGCGGAAGGATCGCCAGAGCCCAGCAGGTCGAGGCTGCGGTGGCCGGGAGCGGGCACTGCACTCCAGTCTGGGTGACAGAGTGAGACTCCAACTCAAAAAAAAAAAAAAAGATTTAAGATACCTTTTAATAATTGTAATTCAAATTTCTTTAAGAAATTAATTGTTTTCAGCATAAATATTTGCCCAAATAAAGTAGCTCTGTACACCACCAGAAATAAAATACTCTAATTTTAAATATGCTCTCTTTTTAAAAAAATTTTTACTCTCTTTTTTTAATTAGTAAATAAGAAACCCACATTTACTAAGTAATTCTCTTCAAATAAGATATACATTTTTTCCAAAATGAAGAGAATCTGGAGAATAAATACCCCACTCTAATAGAGGCCATACAATATTGTTTGAATTGGAAAGAAATTATTTCCCATTGTGGAGGTAGAAACTAAAGAAAACATACAGAAAGTACTGGAAAAATCACTCAAGCTGTTTAATATAGTCATGCCTATTTTGTAGTTGATGGTTCAGGAAATCAAGTGATATCATTCAATTTCCTACTGTAATTCATTTGAGAGGCTTTTCTCAAAATAAAATACTGAACAATTATTCATTTTAGAAACTCATATAAGCTTTAGGTAAAACAAAAATGAACTGAAGGAGGGGCAGTATCTGTACTGGGAAAAGGGGCTTAAGAGAGGTATTCATTAATTTGAAACTAACAGTTCTGGGAAAAGGCAGATAACAAATGTATCACGGGAAAAATTTTCCATCTCTTTGCGCCAACAGTCCAGTTAAAAATTATTTGTCGGAGACTTTTAATACTGGAAATATAAATATCACCTATAAAAAAGAGTCAAGTTTAAAAGCTTTATTATCTTAAGATATTTAAAATTGTTATTCTTTATCAAACAAACCAGATAAATCAGTTGCAAATATTTTATCAGAGATGAATTAAGAAACCTAATATCAGGCTGCTTTTCCTACATAGTGATGGATCTTGATTAAAATGAATCATAATGTCTACACCAGCAAAAGAAAATGTACATGAGCTTTCAATTAGTCTTTGGTCACCCTGGCCAGTGTGAGGAAATGACTGATCTCCTTGTCTCTGGTGCAGAAGCCCCCATTAAAACACCTGTTGACAGTCTCCTTTGAATGACACAACTCCTTCTGTCATTAGCAAATTATTTCTTTCCCAGTGGAAATAATTGCAAGATTTCAAATGCCCAAAATGCAGCCTTTTCTTCTTCTTATATCTATTATAAGAAAATAGCTGTTTTGCATATTTTATTGATATATTTCTAAAGATGTCCTCAGTCTTTAAGTGGCTCCTATAAAGAGTGATACTGCAACCTTCACCCCGAGCAATCCCTCTCTCTTTCTGCCACTTCCTTTGCACACCAGCATTTCAGCGACTTCTCTCAGCTCCAACTACCACAAGAGTTCCACCTCATTGCTCCAGGGGGTGGTCAGTTAGCATCCTGCTTGTGCAGTAGATACCACTAGGGCAAACCTATCTGGGGGTCAAACAAGAGGAAGTCATTTTTTTTTTCTGGGGAAATGGGAAAAATTTTATCACAGATATATATGTATATTTTATTTTATTTCATATATATTTTATTTTGTTTTGTTTGTTTGAGACCCATGCTGTTGCCCAGGCTGAAATGCAGTGGCATAGTCACAGCTCACTTTAGCCTCAAGCTCCTGGATTCCGGAAATCCTTCCTCCTCAGTCTCCCAAGTAACTGGGACTACAAAGCGTGCACCACCACACCTGGCTAATTTTTAAAATTTTCTTGTGGAGACAAGGTCTCACTATGTTTCCCAGACTGGTCTCGAACTCCTGGGTTCAAGTGATCCTCCCACCTTGGCCTCCCAAAGTGCTGGGATTTCAGTCATGAGTCACCACACCTAGCCAATTTTAACTAAATCTTATAGAACATATAGGAGACTGCTGGGTGTGAAAACAGAAAGACAAAAAACAAGGCAAACCTAGTATGTTTGGGATTGTTAAACAGAATGGCTGGAACTGGAGCAGAGAGTGAGGAGAGAACGATGAAACAGGGTGAGGGCTGGATTTTGATGGGAATTCGAGACCCTGCCTGAGGAGGTTGAACCTCATTATGTAGGTAATGCGGGGGTTCATACTTGAAAATGATCTGAATATCTTAGAATGTCTCTGATGATGATGAGGCAGGCATTCATTGATATGGAAACTAACAAAAGTTAAGAGGAATATTCAAAGATATTGGAAGTTAGCATCTAGAGCAGGGAAAGATTTGCAAAAGATTTCTAGGTCGGTTGATAGGACTTGGTGACTTCTGGGATGCGAGAGGACGGGAAGCTTGGTGATTGGCTACACTGCAGTGCCACTAACTGACACAGGGTGCCAAGAGTAGGGCTGGGGCCCAGAAGGACGTGGAGTTGCTGGGGAGCTCCATCAGCAACTTCATGAGTAACTCAGGCAAGGGGAAGGGGGAGATCACCATCCATCACTCCAGTTCCCTGCTCTTCCCTTTAAGACGAAGACATGCTGCACTCCAGCCTGGGCGACAGAGTGAGACTCCAACTCAAAAAAAAAAAAAGATGAAGACACACTAATATGACCATCAGACTTAGTTCACCCAAGGAGACACATTTACCTCTGGGTAGGCAATATGAATTAAAACACCAAGCACATGGAGATCTCTAGTCTCTGGAGAGTCTCTCTCTCTCTCTCTCTCTTTCTCTCTCTCTCTCTCTCTCCTGTCTGTATCTTTCTCTCTCCTGTCTGTCTCTCTCTCTTCTGTCTGCCCCTCTCTCCTGTCTGTCTCTGTCTCTTCTCTCTCTCTCTCTCTCTGTCGTCTGTCTCTCTGTTTCTCTCTCTCTCCTGTCTGTCTCTCTGTCTCTTCTGTCTCTCTGTCTCTCTCTCTCTTTGTCTCTCTTCTGCCTATCTCTTTCTGTCTCTTTCCTATCTGTCTCTATCTCTCCCTCCCCTATTTCTGTCTCTCACTGTCTCTCTCTCTCTTTCTGGTCTATCTCTCTCTCTTTTTCCTGTCTCTCCCCCCACCCCTGTCTCTTCTCTTTCTTTCTCTTCCTGTAAGATACTTCTGAACCCATTTAACAGTTTTCTGGAGGTATAAGTGACATACAACTGTCTTTTCATATGTTTTGTCTGTTTTTGGTTGTTTCAGGCGCAAGGGTAAATCTGGTTTGTTACATCATCTTGGCTGAAAGCAACGTTGCTCACCTCTCTCTTTTTTTCTTCCAAGAAGCTAGACATGCCAGAACCGTTTGTCGAGTCCCAGCCGTTTCCACTTCCTCCTCTTTTCTCTCACCAGCCAGGCCAAGAGATACAGCCTCCCAGCCATAGCCAAGGCAAGCCTAGGGAAGAGAAACATGGATGTGTCACCTTCCACTGTGGTAACAACCCCAAATCTAAGTGGTTTTCAACAGCAGATATTTCTTTCTTGTTTATATTACATGAGGGCTACACTGGCTCCAGCTCAACTGGCCTCAGCTAGCTTGGTTTGGTTCAACTGGGTTTGCCCAGACGCAGTTCAGCACCATGTGTCTTCTTGTTCCAGAATGGAAGGTGAGAGCATGCTGTGTTTTTGGTGGAGGTTCAGAGCAAGAGGCAGATGGCCAGAGCAAGCAAACGTGCTTGAGGCCCCTGCGCAGTCATGGCATAACTGGTATCTGTGCCCACCTCACTAGAAAGAGTAAGTCAACAGCCAAGCCCTAAGTCAAACGTGTAGAGAAGTGTACTCTACCTCCAGGGAGCCAGGCAAGAACAGAGGAAGAAAGGGTAATTATGAACAAACATTTACAATTGCCTGCAGCACAGGAAACGCATTCTCTCTTGCTCTATTTTCTCTGTGCTCTACCAGCATAATGGGTCTCTTTTCCTAATACTTATTATACCATAGTATTTCAGAGTCATTTCATTTGACATTTGTTTATGGGAATATTTGTCTTTTCTCCACCAGAAAATAAGTTTCAAAAATGCAGGGACAGTGTCCGCCACATGATAGGCAGTAAATAGCTGTTGTATGAATAAATGAAAGCCTGAATTCATGAATAAATGGATGCCTTTCTCTGCTTACCTTCTCTCTAAGGAATGTGCTAGATGCCATTTGGTTAGAAATTGTTTAGGTGGAACTAGCCCAGGATAAAAGAGGTTACATGATCCAGCTGTGCTTACCGAGAGCTCAGCCCTGGTGCTTGGCTCGTGTAGAAAACTAAGTAGGGCTCAATAAAGTAGTTTTTTTTTTTTTTTTTAGTTGGAATCTCACTCTGTTATCCAGGCTGAAGTGCAATGGCATGCTCACAGCCACCACAGCCTTGATCTACTGGGCTCAGATGATCCTTCTGCCTCAGCCTTCCAAGCAGCTGAAACTACACCACCATGCCCGGCTAATTTTTTAATTTATTGTAGAGATGAAGTCTTGCCAAGTCACCCAGGTTGGTCTCGAACCCGTAAGCTCAGGCAATCCTCTCACCTCAGCCTCCCAAAGTGCTGGGATTATAAGCATGAGTCACCACACCAGGCAATAAGGTAGTTCTAAAGAGACACCTGCACACGCATGTTCGTTGCAGCATGATTCACAGTAGCAAAAACATGGAACCAACCCAAATGCCCACAAAGTGGACTGGATAAAGAGAAGGTGTTACATATACATGATGGAATACTATGCAGCTACAAGGAAGAACAAAATCATGTCCTTTGCAGTAACATGGATGCAGCTGGAGACCATCACTCTAAGTGAACTATTATGGAAACAAAAACCGGAATCATAAGCGGGCCCTAAACACTGGGCACATGAGCACAAAGCTGGGAACAGCCAATGCTGGGCACTGCTAGTGACGGGGAGGAGGCTGGGAAGGAGGGGGTGAATGGCACACAACCACCCATTGGATGCCATGTCCACCACCAGGGGGAGAGAGGGTTTGCCGGAAGCCCATACCTCACCTGCATGCAATTAAATTCTGGACTAAATCCTCATGTGTACCCCATGACTCTAAAGTAAAATAAATAAATAACAAGCATAAGATAACTCTTTATTAATAAAGAATGAATTCCATGATGCTAAGAAGTAAAGAAGAGGTGGGAAGGAGAAAGGAAAGGGGGAGGCGTGAGGAAAGGGAAAGTCTATGGGGAAGTGAATGGTGCTCTCAAAAATCAGCAAACACTTGAACAGAGCTGACTTGAAGAACACGTGTAGAGATTAAGTGGGAAGTGTAAGTGGCAGTGAGGCCCTGAGAAAGCTTGACTACCCTACTAAAAGGACTGTCTTTTATCTTAAAGAAAATGGAGAGTCCCTAACGCATTTGAAGGAGGAAAATAATGGGGTCAGAGAGCCATGGCACTGGGTAGGTAAAGACTACCCAAGAAGAGACCAGTTTGGAAGCCAGGAGCAATGGCAAGAGGTTGGATTGGTCAGAGCCACTGAGCAATTGGATATGGCAGTGAAGGAGAAGGAAGGGTCTAGGATGTGTTTCAGGGCCGGAGGAGGCCGCAATTGGGTGCTAGTGTCACTCACAGAGGCAGGCAATGACGGACTGCTGGTTTGCCATCAGGGTGGAGGGTGAGATAAAGCAAATTTAGTAGGCTTGCCTCTAGTTTTTCGTAATAATGAAAGCCTGGATAATTCTTTAAAATTTGAAGAGGCAAAATTTTAGTCAATTTTACCATATTTGTCCATTTTTTTCTGATAACAAAACATAATACACCACAGAGAAAGTCTATTACCAATTTCAATTTTTATTTCTGAGAAGATTAGAGAAAAGATGGCTACATAAAGGCAAGAGTTGTTTTTGTTTTTGTTTTATTTTCCAGCAGGGACATGTTCTGGTTTTTTTGCTTTTTTAAAAAACAGCTGAAGGCAAGTCTGAGCAGTGATTTATTCATAATAGAATCAGTTAGAGAAAAATCCCAAGTTACAGATACAGGCACAGCACAGCACTCCTCATTAAGATGCAAGAGAGGAAAAGTGGCCAAATGATAAATATAATGTAATACCAACTAATATGCCAAGAAGGAAATAACCAGAGAATTCCATTAGTACTTACAAATAATGTGAAGACACACTGAGTGTGGAGTTTAAGGGCGAGTTTGAAGGATGGTGAAAATGAAATTGAAGCCTCCACTAAGTTTCAGAGAGAAATCAGAAAAGTCTTTTTGTTACTATCTTTACAATCCACAAATCCTAATTTACTATTCAGAATTCTGATGATGTCATTTCTCTGCTCCATTTTGCTCCCAAGATAGACGGACATTTTCTTCTCTTGAAGTGGTGGCCATCTTAGGTAGAGTTCATAGGAATACAATACTTAGAAAAAGGGACACACTGGTTTGTTCCCCTTCCTCATTCTAGTCACCAGGAACATCCTCACACACTGGAGGACATTCTCAGAATTAGAGGGTAGGATGGTAAGAGAGCCATGGAAACAGGAGAAGCTGCCGAACCAGCCAGAATGAAAGAAGATATCTTGGCTGTCTTAGAAAAATAGCACAATTGTTATGAATAGCTCCCCAAGGGCAGAGTAAGAGTTTGAAGTGTTGAAGGCAGGAACCTCAGGAGACACCCGGCTCCAGTTGCAGCAATGGAAACCAGCATCATCTAAAGGATAGGCTGCCCCAGGAAAAGGTCATGTCCTACTGGAAACCCCGAGAATGCTCAGTCACTTTGGGCATTTGTCCAAAGGTTATACACAATAGAGGGGACATAGGACCACCAGGCTCTAAGGATGCTTGGTGACTCTGAGCCCATATTTTCTTAACCTGATTAACATAGGGTTTTAAACATTCCTAAATTCTAGAGTCTGGTATGACTTTAAATGCATTAAGTAGCTTAAATGAAGGATTTTTTTTTCAGTCAAAGACTACTAATTTATGTAAAATAATAAGAAATAATGAGTGCTTTTAGAAATCAAATCAGCCTATTATTTTATCTTTTTTTTTTTAGACACCTGCTGGCAAAGTGATAGTCCATTATTTTAAAAATTAAAAAAAAATCATACACGTGTACAATTTGATGTGGTGCTGATCTTGTTTTAGCATATTTCTGAGTTATTCTAAAATGTCTTATTTTAGCGACATTTCACTTAAAGATAATATAAGGGCGGAAAAATCTAGAACACTTCAAAAGCATTAATCTATCTTTGCACTGATAGTCATTAAAGACATTGGATCATAGAACTGTAGAGGACAAGTTAAACACTTAACAACCAAGTCAAATATGAGACTCTCTCCAGGTGAGTATGAGTTCAAGGTGTCCCCTTGGTGGCTCTCAGCAGGGGCTGCTCAGCAGAATCACCTGTGGCCCCTTATGACGGGGTCGTGCCCTGACCCAGCTCAGACCTGTTTGAGCTTGCATTTCTCTGACCATTCATGGGGTTGAGCACCTCTGCAAATGTTTATTGGCCATCCCTTTGAATTGCCAATCCCTGCCATATTCCCATTTTTCTTTTTTATTTATAGGTTCTCTTGATTTATTAGAAACGTGAAAAAAAATGCTGTTATGTGAGTTGCAAATATTTTTCTCTCATTATTTCATTACTTTCTGTTATGTTATAGATAAACATTAAGACTAAAATCACCAAGCCTAATTGTCAATATATACATTTAGCATGCTCTTCAAATACCTGATGAGAGCATTTCTTATAGTCAGCAATGCTAGGTTTTCACTAAATAAAAATGATTTTGTCCTTTTTAAATTTGAGATTGGAAAAAAAAATGTCATATAACTTCCCCATCTCTCTTGGCTTTTTAACTACATTAAAAGGAAAATATAAATCAACATTCTCCTTTCCAGAATTAATTCTCAAATTGTTTAATTCAGCTTCTTAGATCCCTAATCCAGTTAGACAACACTTGCTGTGATGTTTCCCTTTGTGTTGCTAATGGTGGGGAGAGGAGTGGAAAGGGGAGTACTGATCTCCAAGTGGATCAGAGGGTAATAGTGTTCACTCACTGACATATCACTTTTCTCTTAGTGTCTTTTTTAACTGCTTGTGATTTTTTCCTTTTATCTTTTTCTATCCCTCTCTTGCAAGTAGCTATTTCTGCAATGACTTTTATCAGATGTCCACTCCCTAATCCCCCGGTAAATAAGTCTGTGAAGGACCCTTGTAGCTGTGACTGAGGTGAATGACCTTGAGGCACAAAAAGAATCCTGGATTTTTCAAGTGAACTCAGTCCAATCACAGGAGTCCTTAAAAGCAGAGAACCCTTCCTGGCTCTTGTCAGAGAATCTGAAAGATGGCAGTGTGAGATGTGCCAACCTGCTGTTGCCTTCTTTAAAAACAGAGGAAGGGGCTATGAGTCAGGGAATGTGGGTGGCCTTTAGATGTTGGAAAAGGCAAAGAAAATTCTCCCCCAGATCCTCCAGAAGAAACACAACCCTGTGGACACAGTGATTTTAGCTCAGGGAGACCCGCATCAGAATTCTGACCTACAGAACTGTAGGATAATACATTGTTGTTGTTTAAGCCACCACATCTGTGGTAATCATTATAGCAGCAAAGGAAATTAATGCAGATGTGTCCCCACCAAGTCCAAGGCAGCTCAGCCTGTGGTCAGCACGAGACCAGCCAAGAGCTTCAGGTCTTCAGTGTTGGCAGCAGGTAACCCAATTGGCAGGGATAGGGAAGGCACACCGAGGAAGAGCCCTTCATGTGTCCTTGAAGTTGGGATTTGGTTAGTCAAGGAAGGAGGAAAAGGACATTGCAGACAAAGGGGTGAACGCCCAAGTCAACACTCCTCTATGTCTGCATATCAACTTTCTGTGTGAGCAAAGTTGTGAAAAGTTTGAAAAAGGAATCTGAGCATTTTTGCTTGTCACAATAGCAGCCTCTTAATTCTAAAGGGTCCTTCTACTTGCCAACAATATGGTGATGAATACATACTTTAAAAACACATTACAGGGTTTCTGGGAAACAATAAAATACCTGAAGTCCTCCATCCCACAACAAAAAAGAGTGACAATGGCTATTTATGTAACTCATACCCACTTTCATGCCAAGGACAACTGAAGAAGATAAAGCAATTTTTAAAAATCACCCAGGAGCGAGTAGAACTCTAAGAAATTAGCAGGCATGAAGATGAACTCTAGAGACATGAGGCCAACACTCAGAGTTATTTCTGTCCTGGGGAAGTTTCCTGCCCGGATAAGATGGCTGACAGGCGAGCAGCATAACCACGGAACAAGAGCCGTGAAAGGAGAGATGGGTAAACTGGACTGCATTAAAATCGAGTTCATTAAAACAGAAAGTAGAAAGATAAGCTGCAAAGATATTAGTAACACAAATAACAGGCAAAGAATGAGACTTCAGCATATATAAGAACTCCAAGAATTCAATAAGGAAAAGACAAACAATTCCATAGAAAAATTGTTCCCAGTTATAGACCAACATCTCACAGAAGCAGCAGCACAGAGGGTAAATAAACATGGTGAGATGTCACCAGAGAAAGGTAAATTAAAACGAGCCACTCGTTCCACACCCACATTAACAAAATTAAGACGTCTGGGGCAATAATAAGTGTCGGCAAGACTATTAAGAAATGGAAGGTCGTATATACAACTGGTGGGAATTTATAATGAATTAGTTCAAACACTTCAGGAAAAAATTGTGTGATATACCAGTTTGGAATGCTTACATACTCTGCAACCCAGCAATTCCAGTTTTGGGCATGTATCCTAGAAAAACACTGATGTTTGTGTACCCAGAGACATGAATAAAAACATTCATAGCAACACTGGCGGAATACTGAAAAAGTGAAATAGAAACAACTTAATCACTCATAGACAAGGCAATGGTTAAATATATTGTGGTATAGTCGTACAACTGTGAAAGTAAATGAACATATATGAACTATAATGTTATCATCTAGCAAGTTACGGATAATTACATATAATGACACAAATTTTCCAAAGCTCCAAAAAACTAAATAATAAATTATTTAGAAATATGTTTATATATGGTAAAACATACGGATTAATTATAATGTTGAAGGAAAATAGCAAGTTGCAGAGACTAGAGTATGATACAATTTTTATAAAGCTCTGAAGTAAGCAAGTCTAAATATGTATTGCTTAGAGATACATAGAGATGAATTTCTTTGTACAAGTAAAATCAACATAAAAACTAACTGCAAATCAACATGGTAAACATGAAGTTCAAGACGGGAGAGAGAACTTGACCTAGACCAGGGGGTTAGGGGGGTGGCGGCCCACACAAGTTGTTTGCTTCATTCTGTAGGTGATGTGTTCCCTGGTGCGCATCTCATGTTTTTTAACTTGCGATATGTTGCATGTATTCTTTTGTAGTACCCAATATTATATAATCCAATTGTAATTAAACCATAAGAAATCGTAATATTATTTCTGCCAAGATGACTCCTCTTCCTCTTCTTCTTCCTTGAGTGCTCTTTTTTGCACTGTTGATCTTGAATGAGGGTCACCAGCCTGGCAGAAGAAGAAAGTGTTTTGTGAGATAACATATATAAACTTTGTCTGAGCTCAGCTCAGAATTAATGGTCTACCCAGACCAGATGTCACAAAATTCTTATAAAACGACAGAGCCAATTCTCCGTCACTCTCCATTACTCATGTTTGAATTTCATGGCTCACTTTTCAGTGTGAGTTCTATCTTTAAAACACTGGGCACAGTGATTCATACATATAATCCCAGACTTTGGGAGGCTGAGACAGGAGGATTGCTTGAGCCCAAGAGTTCAAGACCAGCCTAGGGAGATCTTGTTTCCCATAAAATGAAAATCCTGCTCATATATTTTAAAGGAAGGGTGTACATGTTTCTTTGTTTAAATATATAATTTAAACATACATTAACGGCTTAGTTGCCAAACATGTTGGAGCAACAGGAAGTGATAGTTTGTAATGCATTTGAAATACATTTGAATAACTCAGATTGCTTTCTCCCTATTATCACTTTCGGGTCAAGTAAGGCAAACATCTATCCTCACAATCCCCACTCCTATCCCAGCACTCACACACCAATGTATTCTCATTGCTTCTAATTTCCAACCAAAGTTCCTCCCTATGACCTACCTTTTGCTTCTGGCAGGGGCCTGAGGAAGCTGGGGGTGTTGGGGGGGAGTGGCCATGTGGGGAGCAAGGGTTCGATCCAACATAATACAAACAACAGGAGTGAACAGGAAGCAGTCACGTTGCAGGTTGTGAAGGAGACAGAGTGCACGTGTTGAAGGTACATGACTCTGTGTCCAAATTCCCAGCTCTGCCACTTTTTAGTTGGGTGACAGTTGACAAGTCACTAAGCTTTTCTTTTTTTTTTGAGTTGGAGTCTCACTCTGTCGCCCAGACTGGAGTGCAGTGGCTGCTTCCAGCCACCGCAGCCTCGACCTGCTGGGCTCCGGTGATACTTCCGCCTCAGCTTTCCAAGTAGCCGGAATTACAGACATGCGCTACCACGCCCGGCTGTTTTTTTTTTTATTTATTTATTGTAGAGATGAGGTCTCGCTGCCCAGGCGGGTCTCGAACCCGCGGGCTCAGGCATTACATTCACCTCAGCCTCCCAAAGGCGCAGAATTACAGGCTGAGCCACCGAGCCCGGCGTCACTAAGCTTTTCAGTCTCAGCTTCCTCATTTGTGTAAGGGACTACTAAGACCTACATCCTAGGGCTGTGATGAGAATTTGACGACATTTCTAAATTGCAAACACTCAGTATACACTCGAATACGGTGCTTTCTTTGTATTGGGTGGATCTGTTGAAATTACAGAGGTTCTTTCTAGGCTTTGGATGGAGATGATAGATTTACCTGCTCATCCTTGAATGCAGGTGTCTTGACATTCCCTTTCATTGTTGAATCTGTTCCCTGAGCCATGACAGCCACTGAACCAAAAACGGGCACAAGAATTGACTTGCTTGTCATAATACCATCGAACCACATATTTGTCACAGTTTCCAGGCATCAAGGCTTCTAAACATCTAGGATCTAGAGTGAGAAAAGGATCATGGGTTATTACAAATTTTTCTTATACCAAAGAGATAAAAAATGAAAACTTCATGAAGTCATATAAATCAACAATATATTCTCCATGCACACTAACAGACCAAATAATATGGTTCCAAGTGGGTGAAAGGGGTATCCCCAACACCCCAAATATTTCCTCTACCACCTGAAACTCCCCCAAGAAGTTCATTCCTTGCAAACATAAAAGCTTTTGATCTTCATGAAACTTCACTAAACTGCATATTTCCCTAAAAGCCTGGTGAGACTTCACTGGCTTAATACTTTTGTGGAGAGTAGTTGACAGGAGAAAGACAGGACCCCTTTCATGTACTTTGGACTTGATTTGCAATCACATTAGTATTTGGAATGAAGATGATGTCCACTTCTACACACACTCCCCCGCAGTCTAGTCACAGAAGGAAAAAGCACCGCCAAGGTCAGGTGCAATTGTGGCTACTCTAAAGGGAAGGTGCAATGGGGGTTCTCTTAGATCACAATTCTCTTTTAGAGAAAGCATCTCTTGCAGGACATAGAAACATGAAGCGTCCCCCTAATGTCAGTTTACAAATACATCTCAGAAACGTATCCACAGTAAGAAAGCACAGGGAGCCATGATAAGAAAGCCACATTGTACATGGACTTTGCAGCAAATTGGATGGATTTGGAGTCGATCATGCTCAGTGATTTATCACAAAAACAAAGAACTGAGTTCCATATGTTCTACTCATAAGGTGACCTTGAACAATTATAATGCTATAAGAAAGCAATTGGCAGTAGCAGAAAACTGTCAGGGGAAGGGGGGGTGGGACTGGCAACTGGGGAAAACTGCTAGGGGAGGGAGGGGCATACCTCATCAACAAGGGTACCTGCATGATCAATGTTTGTATACCTAACCCTGAATTGTACCCTACATCTTTATAATAAGTAAACAAATTCAAAACAAAAACAAAAACAAAAAGAAAGCCACATTGTGTTAACCAGCTTCCTCAAATGACTGAGCTTTCTGCAGAACTTGGAGTAGTATTTCCTACCTGAGGAAGAGATTCCAAGATGGGAGAAGCCAAAAAAAAAAAAAAAAAGCCAAAACCAAACAGGTCACTGCCATCTGGGACTCTGGGGCTTGCTGTCTGTGAGATGGTTTATGTGCTAAGCTTCATTCCTCAGTTACCAAACCAGCTCTCTCTCCATATCCCTTAAACATGTCCCCAGATTTGGAGTATGTCGTGAATCAATTTTTTTTAAAGCTACCTCTCCTGTGCAGACTCCTTAGACCAAATGGAAAGAAACAGTAATGTCTACTACCTGTCTTTAAAAAAAAAAAAAAAGCAGGAAAAAAAGAAAAGAAAAGAAAAAAAGCCAGGGTAGTGGCTCACGCCTATAATCCCAGCACTTTGAGAGGCTGATGCAGAAGAACTGTTTGAGCCCAGGAGTTTGAGACCAGCCTGGGCAACATAGCGAGACCTCATCTCTACAAAAAAAAAAAAAAATTTAAAAATTAGCCAGATGTGGTGGCACATGCCTGTTGTCCCAGCTACCTAGGAGGATGAGATGGGACAACTGACTGAGCGTGCCACTGCATTCTGGCCTGGGTCACAAAGTGAGACCCTGACTAAAAAACCCCACAAAATCCAAAAACCCTGAATGATGTCTATTGTGTAACTTGTTTTCAAGCCCATCTAAGGGCCTTTTGGACATGGATGTTGTCTCTTGCATGCTCTGTAGAAAATATGTATCCAAGGATGAACTTTCTATAGACAAACTTCAAGGAAATGCGTTGATTAATCAATCCAGATTTTTGCTTTTTTTCTCTTCCTGTACAATCAACGGGTCAAAAACTCAAGTGACTATGTTCTTGAAGGGCAAAGTTAGAAAGGGAGCAGTTGGGACCAGGCAGACAGGAGCACACAATCCTCCCTAAAGGTATTGAAATGAACATAATAATAGATACAGGAAGTGCTTTACCATTTTTATAGACCAGATTTACTCCACAGCCAGCCAGTTTTCAGAGTCTATATATAATCCAGTGACAACCACCTCCTGTCCTCCTTGTCAAGAGTCGTAACATTTTCTCTCTGGATGAGATTTTAGAGCACGCTCCCTGTGCCTGCCTCACATTGTGGACACCGTGGCTAATTGGCAGACAGCTCTTACCTTTGTACACCAAATCTTCTGACTGTAAAGGCAAAATGGGATGTGGCGTCCTGGCTTCCATACTCTCTGCCCCATTCTTAGGGATGCTGGGCAGTGGCACGTGGATGGTGGTGGGCTCGGCTGAGGTAGTGGTGGACAGGCCATCGGACCAGGTGGGCTCTGGAGGCTTGTTCTTCTCTTCATCTTGGTTTCCAGGGACACTGAGCTACACACGCACAAAATCACATATTTTGTTTCTAATAGTATCAAGTCAAAACAAACAAGAGCTCGTCTGGGCTGGGAGCGGTGGCTCATGCCTGTAATCCTGGCACTTTGGGAAGCTGAGGTGAGAGGATTACTCGAGTCCAGGAGTTCAAGCCCAGCTTGGATGACATAGTGAGACCTCTACTTGGGATGCTGAGGTGAAAGGATCGCCTGAGCCTAGGTGGTTGAGGCTGCGGTAAGCCGTGATCCTAGCAATCGTGACACTGCTCTCCAGCCTGAGCAACAGAGTGAGACTCCGACTCAAAAAAAAATGAGCCAGTTTGTTTTGGGGAACATTTAAAGAAAAGTCCAGCATTGCTAGTCTTCCCAACTCTCTGACATTAACTATTCCAAATAAAAGTTCAGAAAACTCTGCCCCTCCTCTGAGCCATGCATCCCCAAACAACTACATTGTAGATTTCCCCCCACCTTGGTGCACACACACACACACACACACACAAACACACACACACACACACACACACACACACACACACGCTTTTGTGCTGGGCCTTCCAGAGAAGCTGTGAAAGTTGTGAGATTGGGAGAAGTTTATCTTCATTCTTTCCTTACTCGCTGCTATGAATGGGGGAAATAACTACTAATTTCTTTAACTTTTTAAATGACCCATTTCTCTGCATTCCTAACACTAGAGAACTTCACAATCTCTTCTAAAATATCTCCCTGGAACTCAGTTGTATCGTGGTAGCCCCAAATCTGACAAGGTGCTCGTGTAATGTTTACCTATTCTGAAGAAATCACCCAGAGGACAGACAGGTTGGTAAAGACATGGATCTATTATTACTTATGAGAGGGAACCGATGGCAGCCGGTCGGTACAAAGTTCCCCCCACCCCAGTAGATGTGGGGAGAGATTATATACCTCCAGCATGGGAAAGGGAGCAAGACACAGCAATAGCATTACATACAAAGAAGCAGAAACAAAGACATTGACTCTCAGTAACTGCCTTGAGTGCACAGATGTGCCTGTCTTCCAGGACATTTTGACAGAGCGCAGACAGCCTTAGCCAGGAGTGTCCTCTCAATGGAGAAAGTGTCATCAGCAGGGGAGGGGCATATGTCCTGCATTTACCCCACCTTAGATTGGGAATTGGGGTGGCAGAGGACGATAATCCAGTTGAAAGAAGAACAGCAGTTACTTTTCATCTGTCTGGCTGCTGACCACATTGCTCACAAAACACCTGTTGCCTGCCCTTCCTGACATGTAGACCCAGTCAGTGCCAAGTGTGCTCAGTTGCTAAGACATCCCAAGAAATGTTTGCTATCTACAGAACAAAAGGTTTATAATTTCAAAAGCAAAACTTTCTGGACTGAAACTTGCAAGTTTCTTTTTTTCTTTTTTTTTTTTGAGTTGGAGTCTCACTCTGTCGCCCAGACTGGAG
>NW_007250730.1:279240-288076 GCF_000164805.1 Carlito syrichta
GCCGGAATTACAGGCGCGTGCTACCACGCCCGGCTGATTTTTTGATTTATTGTAGAGATGTTTCATCTAAATTTATGACATGTAATGAAACACGGGAGAAAGGTGTTTTGCTGTATAAAAAAATCATGTCAGTTATTCTTGACTATAATTGCCAGGAGCTAGGCAAATCTTTTATGGGAATAATTATGTTCTTTTTTCCCCTTCCCTTTGGGTCCCAGCTACATGCAATTAAATAAATCATCCAACCTCAATCTTGGCACAGTATGGTTATTTATCTTTGCAAAGTCTTCTCTTGTTTGCTTGCTTTTTGTCTATTTATTTAAGTAGTTAAACCTGTGAATGAGGTAAGGTCGTTTAGGAGTTTTTGTTTTGGTTTTTTTTTTTTTGAGTCAGGATCTCACTCTGTTATCCAGGCTGGAGTGCAGTGGCACAGTCATGGCTCATTGTAGCCTCAACCTCTTGGGCTCAGGCAATCTTCCCACTTCAGTCTCTTGAGTAGCTGGGACTACAGGCACACATCACCAGACCTGGTTAATTTTTAAATTTTTTGTAGCAATAAGGTCTTGCTGTCTCCCAGGCTGGTCTCAAACTCCTGATCTCAGGCAAACCTCCCTCCTTGGCCTCCCAAAGTGCTGGGATGACATGCGTGAGACACCACACCTGACCTTTTTGGTTTATTTTTTAACCCAGGGTTCCTGGCATGCTGTGACCAGAGCCAGCTGTTATCATTAGCTGTCTCTGCCATCGAAGATGCTCTACTGTTTTTGATTCTACACACACACACACACACACACACACACACACAGACAGACACACACATGCACACACACATATACCCCATGAGGGAAGGGCTAATTGATGCTATTACCAAATGTGTGTGTGTTTTTACAGTGACTAAAGACTATCAGGTGACTCTGAGCAAATATTTCCATTAGGATTGATCCTCAGCCCTACATCAAGGGCACTCAACTCAAATACAATAGTAACTTTTTGCTGCTCCCCAAACACAACTTTTGGCATAAATGGTGAAACAAGTATGATCACTTGGGGTTACCCTTTCTTTCAAAATGATCCTGCATGTACATACAGTAATCTGGCAATCTGAATGTGAACTTTTGTTACAAGCATAGAATGAGAGAATTTTAAGGACAGAGGAAAACTTTCTCAGTCCCTTATTTTCTTGCCTTTTTTTTTTTCTTTTTTGACCCAGCATAGTGAGATTGGGTCTCACTATGTTGTCCAGGCTGATCTCAAACCCTGGCCTCAAATGATCCGCTCACCTCAGTTTCCCAAGCCTGGCACGTCTTCCCTTATTTTTTCCTGGAGGGAATCCAAAGCTCTAAATGACTAAGGAACTTCCCAAATGTTAATAGTAAGCTAGTGGCAAAATCCAAGAAAGGCCTTCTGGGAGAAAAATACTGTTGTTTTATTGCCTACACATATTTCATTTTAAGCAAGAAATAAATTAAAAGAAGGGTTTGAAGAGTAGTTTGTCAAGCATAAAAGCCATCTGACATTAGTCTATACTTCAGTTAGAGTTTATAAGGTGAGAATGTTCCTTTGAAGGAGTGAACTGGGCAGCAAGGTTTTCTTATAGGAATTAACTCAGGCTTTAAATCTTGGCTTCATTCAAGTCCTGAGTCTTCATAAATTTTTCTTTACCTCTTGTTAACTTGGGAATGTGAATTTTCTTTCTCAATCACATTACCATTGAGAAATTCTAACTACTGTAATATCACACTGCAGGTTCCAGAACAAGCAAGATTAACTATTTCTTTATAAACAAAAACAATTTCATTAATTTTCTGCCTCAAAAAGATTTCAGATTATTTGAACAAATACATAATTATTGTGGCTTGCTACTTAAAATATTTTTTCCTTATTACAAAAGTAAACATGTTTACTGAGAGGAATTTTAGAAAATATGGACATTAAAAAAAAAAAGAAAATGGAAATCAGAAGTAATTCTCCCTCCCAGAGATCATCATTGTTGGTGTTCAGGTGTACTTTTCCCCAGTATTTTTTCTTTTTTCTATGTACATATACTTTTTTGTGTGTGCTTGGTTTTCTATGCTGTATGCCTTTTTTAAAATTTACTATATTAAGATCACTTCAGCTTTCACTGTGGCTCATTAACACTGTTTTAAGTATAGACTAGACATAACTACAATGGTCGTTAACATTTAATCTGTTTCATTTTTTCCCCCTATTATAAACCTCATGGCTAATTGCTAGGCCAAAGAACACATATATTTAACGCTTTTCAGAGAAAATCTGCTCCAAAAAATTTTTTTCTAAATTTGCACAGTCACTAAGAGTGTCTTTTCCTAAATGATCACATCTGCTATATATTATGATTTTTTTAAAAAGAAAGAGAGAGATAGGTTGGGCATGGTGGCTTGCTCCAGAAATCCCAGCACTTTGGAGGGCCAAGGCAGGAGGACCGCTTGAGCCCAGGAGTTTGAGGCTGTGGTGAGGTACGATCACACCACTGCACTCTGGTGACAAAGTCTGGGTGACAGAGTGAGACCCTGACTCAAAACAGAAACATAAAAAAGAGATAATGAGCCGTTTGTTATGTGAAACACTCTTCAGCTTGATACAAAAACCCAGGATTGTCTGTCTATGTGCCACAGACCTTAAAGAAAGGCATAACTTCTGAACAGGCCTGCAGTACCTACATTCCTGAGAATTAACAAATCCTGAGAATTAGCAAAGAAAAGCATATTTTCTAATCTCCCTTACATTCCCCATTAAGTCACTTCAAAGAACCCTTAGCCCCCTGCAGACTGAGCTCACTCAACTGAGAGAAACAAATCCCTATTCACTCCCTTTTATCATAGATTTGAAAATATATCTCCCATGTAACCATAAGCCTTGTAATTTCTATAGCTTTTGTTGTTATAACTACTAATCAACAACATGTTGTAGTAAATAATATTTTACTCTGTAACAGGTTCTGTTAACTCCTTTATACTATGTGAAGCTTATTCAACTCTTCAGTTTGGTGTTACTGATAACACTGTGAGCTACCTTTTGGTAGCCATTGCCAGGAAATGCGTACCATAAATGTTACTACTGACAAAATATGGCTGTAACTTGAGTTCTCTACAATGCACTGTCAGTCCCGTAGTCAATCTATAGGTACCAGCAACCCTAAACTTAAAAAAAAAAATGAACTGTGGAATCTAAGGGGCAAGCAGGCTGGTACCAGAAAGGCCAGGAGTCACGTTGTGCTCCCAGAATTCAGAAATAAACTTCTTTCTGCCAGTTCCCTGCCTTTCGATTTATTGACGTTGAGAGAGAGCGGCTGAAAGTTGACTCAGACAGTAACAAGTTGACCTACCCAGCCCACCACAATCTGTCCCCTCCGGACATTTTTAAACTTGCCCTCTACTATTCCCAGAACGTCTGGCCATGACCAGCTATTCCTTCTTCCTCTTCATTCTGCCTCAGACTTTCAATATCAACCCTCAACCACAGCTCAGAAAATGGCTCTCCAGCTGCAGAATCTTTCCTCATAATTCAGTCAGCACTGACCTTCTCTTCTAGATGAGCACTGTACCGACACCCTCTTCCATACTTAGCCCCGACTGTGTAGAATTTAACATTTAGTCCTGTCTGCTGCACAGAAGCAGAATATGCCACCCCAAAATATGTCACTTTGGCATATCGATTATTTTGAGCTAAAGGCAATTGAGAAGCAGATACAAGCTCTCTGCCCTTTCCCACTTGCCTAAAGGTAGGACATGAATTTGTAAAGGGTCCCCCATCCCCTCCTACCAAGAAGGACGAGAGTGAATCACCAGAAATGGCTCTCCATCCTTAACCCAGAAACACATCAGAGGATGCTACAAAGCAAACCACTGGCTAACCCTTATCTTCCGTGAGTTTCCCATATGTTTATCTGCCCACAACTTGCTGCCCTGGAAATTCACAGTCCTTTTCCTCTGTCTTGTCACTTGTCCAAAAAGTATTTTTCTTTTGTTAAGATGCTATATGTGAGGTAGTGTCTGGACATGACTGTTTCCTCCTACACTGGCTTCTTCCTGCCCCCTCTGTCAGGGAGTGACCTCTGGCCAAAGATGGTCTCTGAAGCATATGCCTATTCCCTGTAATGAGTTATGGGAAGCAGGTGACCAAGCAAAGCTGAAAACAATGTAGTTATCACTCTTCATGTAATTGTAAACATTGCATAGGAATTTGAATGATTAACTTGCTTGCTTTGATTGTAAAACTGCTCGTTACACTGCCCCAGGTGTGGATTCTTCACTGATCTGCCACCATCAGCCTCATACATTCTAATAAACCAAACCAATGTCTCTCCCTGCTGGACCTCCAGGTGACTTCTCTGGAAAAGGTAAATATGACACACAAACCCTCTCAGACTTGGAGTTACCGTGTTACACTGTATGAGCCCAAGTGCTAACCATGTCTTAGAGTTACTCATCTCTGTGCTCCGTGTGTTCGTGTGAGGCACGAGTTAATCAACTTGTCTTGCTCGTGTTCATCTGTCTTCTATCAGTCTAATTCACAGATGCCCAGTCAACGAGCCCAAGATAGGCAGAGGAAAAAGAAAAATGTTCTTCCCCACCACTGTCTTATATCATTTCCTATTCCACGTGTATAAATGTCACTTCCCTGATAAGAGAAATTACATTATGCTACCTCTTTCTTTCCTTCTTTTTCTTTTAGCTCCTTAGCACAAGACAGGCAAAAAGACATCCCTGAATACATTCACAATGGGCGAATGTAGTCGTCTCTGTTACACTCATCTTTAGGCTGAACTTTATACGGATATGGAAGAGAGGGAGAGAGAGATAACTTTGGATTACTGAATTCCTCTAGACGTTGATATCATTTTTAAATACAAAAAGATTAGGCCCTGATGTACCCTCCAGCTTCAAAAGTAGGATTTAACCCACACAGACTTAACTGGCAGGCTACATACCACATTCATGATCATGGTTGCCCCTGGAGAAAGGAGGAAGAAGAGCCCTGGGAGACACACACCAGGACTCTGTCTCCGAAGCAAGAGTGAGTGAACACAAGGAAATGCCGGCCCCTCATCTGGTATGTTCCTACTCTCCTTCATAAATCTGAAATCTACACACGAGCCTACGTGCGCGCAGCACTCCTCTGCTCCTGCCCTACCGGCCAGCCTTGTAGGATGGGGTGGGTCCTGCTCCCACCAGGGTACACCACAAAGGCACACGGAGTCCATGTGATGTTAGGGCCAAAACCTGGAATCCACGGGGACTCTGTGAGCCAGATATGCAGATGTGTTACCGTCAATCTCCTTCAGCTTTGGAGATGAATTTTAGGGGAGGAAACGGGCCCAGGGCAGCATCCCAGGAGCTAAGGGGGACAGTGACCAGGTGCCACCCAATCCCACAAGGCCTTCTGGTGTCTGATTTCCCATCATTTTCCCTGCAATCTATTAGCCAGAATCTTGCGTCTATTACAAACGAGCTCTTCACATCTGCGTTCACGCCTGCTCTGATGAATTCTCAGGATCACCCGCCTCAGTCCTGTGTTCCCAGCAGCCGGAATCAGAGCCTTTCCCATCCGGCTGCCGCTGCCGGGATCTTGCCGCCAGCTGGCTCCACATCCCGGTCTTCCAGGCGCCTGCCTCTGGGAGCCCTCCTTGATTGGCTCTTCCCACATGATCACACTTCTTCACCAGGTCTCTCTGCACTTGAGTGCTTGAACAAAGGTTATTTATTTGCATTTTAACTCTTTACCCATTTAGGAAAAAAAAGCGCAGCTCACTGCCACTTCATTTAATTTTACATGAACATGCTCTTTGAGGCTGAAGCAAATCTGAACGGTTTTTAATGTGAAAATAAAACAGGAGTTAGTTTTAAACAGAATTTGCCTCTAATCCTAATGAAAATTATATATATATATTTTGAGTTGGAGTCTCACTCTGCTGCCCAGGCTGGAGTGCAGTGGCATGCTCATGGCCATCGCAGCCTTGATCTGCTGGCCTCAGGCGATCCTTCTGCCTCAGCCTTCCAAGTAGCTGGAACCACAGGCGTGCACCACCACACCTAGCTAACTTTTTTATTTATTGTAGAGATGAGGTCTCACCAAGTAGCCCAGGCTGGTCTCGAACCCGTGGACTTAGACAATCCTCTCATTTCTTCTTCCCAAAGTGCTGGGATCATGGTATGAGTCACCATGCCTGACCGAAAATTACATTTTAAAAAAATGGAGAGAATTACTATGTTTTGTAATTCTCTCTCTCTTTCTCTCTCTTTTTTATCTTGGGGTAAACACTGCAGCCAGTGAGTGTCCTCGGGTTAGGCAGGGACAGGGTTTTAAGGTGCTGAGGGTCGCCAGAAACACCAGGAGCTTGGGCTGCATCTCCCCAGGTGGACTGCAACATTCATGGGGAGGATGAAGGAGTTTATTCTGTTTAAACCCTCTCAGACATTAGGACCACATAAAGCCCTGCCTTCTGGCACTGCCCAATCAATGTTGATGACCGCTGCCATCATATACTTTTAGTACAGGAGGGACATTCTAGTAATAACCCCTCATTTTACACACGAGCAAACTGACACCTGGAAAAAACAGGTGATTTGTCTGATGTCACACAGCCATCAGACTTCTAGGATGTCATGCATCATAAGACACACTAGGCATTTAAAGACTTTAAAAAGTCCATGCACATTAAACAGATGCCTCCCAATTGTAGAAGTAATAAAATAGAAAAAATACAGACTTTAGATTCAAGGGAATAAAGTCTTTACTTCAGCACTGAGTTGACAAGCCAGGTTTTCTGACTTCCAGGTTCGGGAGTATTTCTTCTAGATTAGTTAGTAATATATTCTGCTGTTTCTGTTTTTTTCTCCTTCATGGGATGGGAGTATCATATTTTCTTAACCAGCCCATTATAAGCAGTATATAATGCTCACACAGCACCTTCACATAGTAATACTAATAATTAGTTGCTATGTAGGGTTTTATCAAGAAGAATTTGAAATTTTTTAACTTGCACACTGAGAGAGTATTGATTTGATTTTATAAACAAGTAAATTATAGTATTGACCAATATAACCACATCTGTAAATGTGACTTGGTCAAGGTCACTTACAATTAAGTCAGAAAATCAACTTAAGTTTTATGCCATTGGAGAAACAGAAGTGAATAAAACACCAGGCTGTATCCCATGTCTCTTGAAGGTCTCAGTAGCACTGAGTGTAGCCTATGAATAGGTTCCTTCATTTAATAGTCAGTATGATACACCTGACCAACCTACACAATGTTACTTGCATAGTACATTAGAAGAAAATACAGTTTTAGCCGGGATCTTTGGCTCAGCCTGTAATCCTAGCTTTGGGAGGCTGAGGTGAGTGGATTGCCTGAGCCCGCAGGTTCAAGACCAGCCTGGGCAACTTGGAAAGACCTCATCTCTGGAATAAATGAAAAACTCAGCTGGGCATGGTAGCGCATGCCTGTAATTCCAGCTACTCAGAAGGCTGAGGCGGAAGAATCGCTGGAGCCCAGTGGGTCAAGGCTGCAGTGGCCGGGAGCAGCCACTGCACTCCAATCTGGGCGACAGAGTGAGACCCAACTCAAAAAAAAAAAAAAAAAGAAAAGAAAATACAGTTTTATTTATGTGAAAATAAAATAGGAGTTAGTTTTAAACGAACTTGTCTCTAATACTAGTGGCTAGCGCTTGTAATCCCATCACTTTGGGAGACCAAAGCAAGAGGATCCTTAGAGGCCAGGAGTTCAGGACTAGTCTGGGCAACATATCGAGATCCCATCTCTACAAAAAATAAACTTAGCCAGTGTGGTGATGCATGCCTGTAGTCCCAGCTACTTGGGAAGCTGAGGCAGGAGGATTGCTTGAACCCAGGAGATTGAGGCTGCAGTGAGCTATGATTGTGCCACTGTACTCCAGCATGGGCAACAGAGTAAGATCCTGAGAACCTGTCTCTTAAAAAAAAAGAAAATATAGATGTGCTCAAACATTTGTTATTTTTTACTACTCCACTGTCACAGAGGCTTAGTATGAGTTAGAGTTAAATATATGCCACTGTATTGTATAGACAGGGGTTTTTTTTTGTTTTTTGAGTCAGAGTCTCAGTCTGTTGCCCAGTCTGGAGCACAGTTGCACAATCATGACTCACCTTAGCCTTGACCTCCTGGGCTCAAGCGATCTTTCCACCTTAGCCTCCAGAGTAGCTGGAACTACAGGCATGGGTCCCTAAGTCTAACTAATTTTTTTGACTTTTTATAGAAATGAGGTCTTGCTATGTTGCCCAGGCTGGTCTCAAACTCCTGAACTCAAGCAGTCCTCCCATCCTGGCCTCCCAAAGTGCTGGGATTATAGGAATGAGCCACTACGCCCAGCCTATAGATGGATTTTGAAAAAATTCAGCCAAAATTAAAAAGTATATGTGTGTCACAATTAAGTCAGAAAATCAACTTAAGTTTTTAAGTTGATTATCTAATGATGTCATTTAAAAAAATTTACTCTTTTAACTACTACTTTTTACTAAGTAAAGAACGCAATATAATCAACCCATGATGGTTAAACTGGAGAGGATGTCCAAAGAGAGATGGGACAAGAATTACAATTCTATGATCATTTTATTAATATAGACACAACTTGAAGACTTCTGACCCAAGAGAGTAAAGGTATGGATGAAGAAAGGGTTGGTGGGATAGATGGAGAAAGGCTAAGAATAAAGGACAGGCCGGGCTCGGTGGCTCAGCCTGTAATCCCGCGCTTTGGGAGGCTGAGGTGAGTGGATTGCCAGAGTCTGCAGGTTCGAGACCCGCCTGGGCAGCGAGACCTCATCTCTACAATAAATCAAAA